>NC_041382.1:508190156-508205538 GCF_002162155.2 Triticum dicoccoides | reverse complement strand
CAATTGGACACTGAGGGGATCTCCGGCGACTACAATGACTAATCAAAGACAGATACACCATCCAGCTCTCCGGGGAACGCCGTCGACCACCAATGTGCTTTATTATGGGCTATATGGAATTGTAGGAACGATTTGGTTTTTAATAGAACAACACATATTCATTTCTTGCAGGTTATTTTTGGGCCACTACACTGCTCTGTATGTGGTCACTACTCACTTTGACGGATGCCAGGGAGCGTATGGTTACTGGCTCTATCCGTTGGGAGACGATAGCACGGGCTATCTTCAACCAGTTTGGATGACGGTCATGTAATAGGATATGTGTTTAGTTTCGTATCTTTCTTTATTCCGTCGGTTGTGGCTATTCCACTTTCTTGCAGTTAGCTCTTTGTGAGCCTTTTTGTATTTTGAGACCTGATGACATTGTCGGACTATTTGCTTTTTAATAAGATGGCCACATGCATCTGTCTGATGAAGAGGTCGGGGGATAATCTCCTTTTCGGAAAAAAAACAAACAAAGAGCAACAAAAAAGATATAAGAGAATATGTTGTCCATGTATGCTGCTTGTCCTCAGGGTGGATACGTCACTAAGCCTGGCATGGGTGTGGCCCAACCTGGCAGCCCAGCGTCCGGGCCAGGCTCAAGCCTCACTTTCCCACCCACAACCCAGCCCAAAGCCCAAAAAAAGCATGAGAATATGTGGTTTTTGGGATATTAAACGCAAAATAGGTATAATAGCATTATCTAATAGAGAAAATAGGGTTTTATTATTCTAAATACGAGAAAGTTGACATTTTTGGGCCTCGGGTCAGGTTGGGCCCAGGCTTGGGATTTAGGGCTTTGCAAACCCAGCCCGATCCGGTCAATGCCTAGGTTTAGAGCAATTACACTCGTTCGGCCCCCCAGCGCATAGGCCGGCGCTATTTCAGACGCTCGCCCGGTGATTTCTAGGCCCTGGGGGCGATCTAGGTCCCAGCTACGCCCCCAGGTGCCGCCCAAAAAATGGCCCCAGGTGCTACCCAAAAAACGCCACAAGTCCGATGATCAATGCCACAAAGTCCCGGCGATCGGCGATCACCTCGCCACAGTTCGGCGATCAATAAAAGGTTCGGCGTGCAACATAAAGGACGCATAGGTAGTGCATCAAACAGCGGCGCCGGCCTCCGGCGTCAGACTATTGAGAGTCAGCATGCGCGGGCTGGTCGACGTCAGCGCGGCTTTTGTGCTGGGAGTCATGGAGGCATCATCGCTCGGGCTTGGCGGCGGTGTTGGGGTCGGCGTGGGAGTTGGCGCCGCCGTCGACGACATCTGGTTCAGGATGAGGCCACGCTCCGCCAGGTACCATGCCTTGACCTGCTCGTCCATCACCGACATGTCCGCCCCCCATCAGGAAAGCCAGGTCGGTGTGCCTCTCCTTCGCGACGACGTTGGTCCAGAGCAAGTCGAGCTTGACGGCGCTGTTTGTCATCAACGCCGACCATCGCGCCTCGGTTTTCTCTTCCCTCTAGGCGGCATGGGTCTGGGCGTCGGTGATGCAGTGCTTGATGGACTCTTGCAGGCGCGCGATGTCCTTCACCGACTTGGCTTGCTTGTTCCCGTCGGGGCGCCCATCGGATGCGCACGGCATCGGCGCGTCCGGCTTGTACGTCTCCTTGGCCTTGGCGAGGGTGCGCCAGACTTCCTCTCACTTCTCGCACTTCTCGATCCGGGAGAACACGTGTTGGTACTTGAAATTTTGGTCGGTACTGCTGTCCTGGTGATACATGGCGAACATCCGCACCATCTGCGCCGAGGAACAACAGTCGGCGGCGCACCAGGGTGAAAGAACGATCGAGAGACCGGCGTGTCATACCTGACCCTCGATGTTGGCGCCGCTCTCTGGCCGAGCCACGATCTCCTCGACGATCCCATGCCATTTGTTGCATGCTATTTGGATGAGCGCCCAATGATTCACCATGGCCTTCGAGCGGCGCTGCATGTAGACGCCCTTGAAGTAGGGGTCGACGAGCTTGCGCTTGTCGAACTCGGACTTGATGCGCTCCCAATACGTTTCGACGTTCTAGTTCATGCCGGTGATCAGGTCGAGGCAGACGCGTTTCCACGGTTCAGCGAGGCACTCGTCCTCTTTGGATACCCACTTGACGCGCGGCTCACCGATCCTGGCCGCTCGCTTCTTGTTTTTCCCGTTCCTCGCCGGAGCAGGCGCCGACTCCTTCCCCTCCTCCTTCGCTGGCTCCTCCTCGCCGTAGTCGAGCTCGCCCTTCATGTCATCGTTTAGGTCCATTTGTATCATCTTGGGCAGTGAACCCGGGGGAGGCGGTGGTGGCGCCGAGTTGGCCGTGATGATGTCGTCCATGTCGGCCTCCGCCGCGTCGGTGTTGCCGAGATGCAACGAGGAGGCTTGTGAGAAGAGCAGCGTGCCACGACGCAGAGGTGGTGTCGGGGAGGATGCGTAGGCCGGCGGCGAGTAGGTGTACGGGGGGTACTGGACGCGGGCGAGGGCGTGCGCTGGGCTGGGTGGCCATGTGGAAAGGTGATGTTGGGGTTGAACCCACCGTGCGCGTCGCCGTCGGCGTAGCCATGCGAGGGAGTGCAACCCCAAGGGTGTGGCGACGACGAGAAGCCCGCCGGAGAACCGACGCTCTGCTGGCTCCAGGACGCGTACGGGCCGTGGCCGCCGGGTGGATTCATCATCCCTGCGAGATGCCTCGACTTGTTCGGCCGCGCGGTCTGCCTGCTCCGCCACGGCCGCAGCCGTCGCCGCCAGGGCCACCCTGTCCCGGGCTTTCTTGGCATTGGCCCTGTTCCACTGGTTGGTGGTGACAGCCTCCCGACGCTGAACTTCCGCCTTCCAGTCGACGTTAGACATGCCCGGGGGCTTGGACAACAGCGCCCTCTGTCGTGGTTCTAAGCCTGACAGTAGAGTGGGGGGTAGGTATGGAGAGGCAAGGTCCTAGCTATGGAGAGGTTGTAAGCACAAAGGATGTACGAGTTCAGGCCCTTCTCGGAAGAAGTAACAGCCCTACGTCTCGGAGCCCGGAGGCGGTCGAGTGGATTAGGAATGTATGAATTACAAGGTGCCGAACCCCTCTGCCTGTGGAGGAGGGTGGCTTATATAGAGTGCGCCAGGACCCTAGCCAGCCCACGCAGGAGAGGGTTTAAGGTGAGTTAAGTCTGGGGCGTTACTGGTAACGCCCCACATAAAGTGCCTTTACTATCATAAAGTCTACTTGATTACAGGCCGTTGCAGTGCAGAGTGCCTCTTGACCTCCTGGTGGTCGAGTGAGTCTTCGTGGTCGAGTCCTTCAGGCCAGTCGAGTGAATCCTCGTTGGTCGACTGGAAGGCGACCTCTTCTAAGGATGTCCTGGGGTAAGTTACTAGGATCAGGTCCATGACCCTACCCTAGGTACATAACCCCATCATTAGCCCCCGAATGGATTGAGGCTTCGAGTGAAGAAGGAGTTGATGTCGTTTCCGATTAATCTTTGTGCTCCGGTTGTGCGCTGTTCTGGACCAAAGAATCCCTTTGTCGACAGGAAACAACTTGCCTTCAGTCGACTTGATCCATTCTGTTTTTGCGTCGAGTGATCTTTCAGGCTTCGACGATCTCCGAGCGACGGATCGCCGGAAACACCGCGCCTGACAGACTGATTTGTTGCTCGCGGATTCCGCGGGATGCGAAATTTTGGGGCGCGCGCGAAGCGGGGCGGACCGCGGCGTTCGGATGGGACGGGGCATGGACGCCTCGATCTCCGCGCCGCCTTTTTCGCCACGTTTCCCGTCTGCATAACTGTTCCAGATATGATTAGATCGACCGGGCCCACCTGTCATCCACTCGGAAGGGACCTTATAAATGTGCCCGGCGAGGATTTCTGTGCTGTGCCTTAGCATTCTCCCCCTCTCTCTGCTTCCTTCCTCCCTGCTCAGCGTGCTCGCTCTCGCCCCCGCACCACTTCCCTTCGTGCATCTCGCCGGTGACCATGGCCAAGGAGAAGACGGTGGCGCTGGAGCGTGCAAAGAAGGCGTCGGCGTCGGAGAAGGCGAAGGGGAGATCCACCAGCCGCGGAGGGTCCTCGTCCAGATCCCGCCTGCCGAAAGGCTGGGTCCAAGGAGACTGGATCCAGTCGACCATCACTGAGAATGACATTCTCGACATGGCCAACGAGGGCTTGATCCCCCACGGAGCTGCGAGGCTTCCGGGGAAGGAGTGGCAGCCTCAGCCAGAAGAGGGTGAGTGTGTGCTTTTGGCCACCCATGTGGATCGTGGGTTTTCCTTGCCGCCGAGTGTTTTCTTTCGTGGCTTCTTGAATTTCTTCGGAGCACAGCTCCACCATTTTACCCCAAACTCCATTGCCTATCTTGCTGCGTTCGTGTCCATGTGTGAGGGTTTCTTGGGCTGTCGACCGCACTGGGCTTGTTCAAGCATATATTCACGTGTCGCTCTCAGACCGTGAAGAAGGCGAGTCCAGGCGACGAAAAGACCCGAGTCGTCCAAATGTGTGGGGGTTTGGGCATCCAGGTGAGGAACAAGAGCACCTTTCCGCCCATGACCTTTCCCGAGTCAGTCAGAGGCTGGCAGTCGACCTGGTTCTACTGCCGGGACCAGTCGACGCCGGGACAGTCGAGTGGACTCCCACAGTTTACCATGGACCGAGTGAACAAGCCCTCCTCTCTGAAGTTGATCCCGGAGGAGAAAGCTGATGTGAAGATGTTGATGGAGCGCGTGGTGCAGTTGGTTCGGGAGGGAGTGACGGGCATGGATCTCCTGGAGGTCTTCCTCAGGCGTCGCATCCAGCCCCTCCAGTTCCGGAGCCACTACATGTGGTTGTACTGTGGGACCGAAGACGAGACTAGAGTCCATCCAGAAGCAGTCGACGATGTCACTCTGGAAAGATGGATGGCAGCCGTCACCGGAAACAAGGACAACCCACGCGGAGCCAGAAGGATTCCTCCACTCGACCACAACAGTGATCCAAATAAGGTACACTTGCCCTGCTCTCCACTGCATTCTTGTCGCATTCATCTCTGTCCACTCTGCCGACAGGTCGACTGATCATTGTCTTGATATATGCTAGGCCCTCACCGAGCTGTACTCGATGCCCAATGGGGCACAAACTCCGACTGAGGAGGGTGAGGCGAGTGGGGGCGAGAGCCAGGACGAGGAGGAATGGGACTCGGACGTTGCAGGGGACGACGACGATGATGATGATGATGACGGCGATGATGATGACGCCGAAGACGAGGAGGAAGAGGAGGAGGTCGTGCCACCGCGCTCGGAAAGGCGGTCGAAGCTCGTCCACGACCCTTCGACTGAACGTGGCAAGGGGGTTGCGACGCAGTCGACCAAGCGCCCTAGGACCACTTCTCCAGCGCCGACTGAAAAGGCGCCGAAGCAGCCTAGGGGGGCTCCGCCAAAGCCGACCAAGCTCCTGCCGAAGATGAAGGTGTCCATCCCCACCATATCAGGGTAATTGTGTCGTTTGAGTCTTCTCATTTTGTGTGAACTTTATCTCTGGTCGACGCTGAAGTTAGTCGACTGATCCTTTGGAGTTGCAGTGCTGCTACTTCTGAGACCTCGGCCCGGGCTGATGACCACGAGATGGAGGATGCAACAACTTCGAACCCAGGTATTGTATTCTTAACACCGTTCTTAGTCGACTGACTCGCGATCTCTGATCCTGATTCTTCTCCGCAGCTCCACCCAACACTGTTATCAATCTCCCTGACGACGACGAGGATGAAGAACCACTGGCACGCAGGAGGAGTCGGAAAGCGTCCGCCAGTAAGGTGCTTCAGGATGTGACGGCGCCTGAGATTCTGACTGTGGAGGAAGAGAACACCACTCGACACACGGTGTCCTTCGCAAATCCACTGACGAGTGCCCAGCAGCCCTCTCTCTTCACGACGCACCACGTCCCAGAGGACCAAGCTGGCGCAGCGAAGGAGGCAATACGCCAGGCGGGACTCATGATGGAGCAGCTGAAGACCATCCGGGACGCGAGCCAGGCAGCTTATGACGCCAGTTCTGCCCTCCAAAGCAATGTCCAGGTCAATCGACCGCTGTTTGTTCTGTTGGATATGCTACCAAAAACTTTTCTTTTCCGGAATTCATAGTAGTCACCCACTGGGTGTGTCGAATAAACTCCGTGTTAGCGGGGGCACGCTGAGTGCACCCGCTGGGTGTAGTCCCCAAGGCTAAGGTCGACTGCTGGCAGTCGGCCTTAGGCTTTATGATGTCAATCTTTCTGTCAGTCGACTGGTCGACTGGATTTCACAAACCGGTGGGGGCACGCTGAGTGCACCCACTGGGTGTAGTCCCCAAGGCTAAGGTCGACTGCTGGCAGTCGGCCTTAGGCTTTGTAATGTCAATCTTTCTGTCAGTCGACTGGTCGACTGGATTTCACAAACCGGTGGGGGCACGCTGAGTGCACCCACTGGGTGTAGTCCCCGAGACTGTGGTCGACTGCTTGCAGTTGATCACAGTCTTAGAGAATGCATCTCGCACACTTTTTTTTTTGAGGTCGACTGGTCGACTTTGTCTTCAACAGGATTAGTGGGGGCACGCTGAGTGCGCCCACTGGGTGTAGTCCCCGAGACTACGGTCGAATGCTTGTATTTGGCTGTAGTCTTAGAAACGTGTGTTTATCCCTTTTTCACTCAGAAGTGAATTATATTTGACATTTAGTCGATTGGTTCTTCACAGAACTCCTGTGATCTTGTGGCTCGCTACTCAGAGCTGGAACAAAAACATACTCAAGTCGAGCTGAGCTTGAAGCTGGTTCAGGAGAAGCTGACAAAGGCAAAGGAGGAGACCGAAGGTATGTTTGGTGAGACCTTGACGACTGCTTTTCCCCTTGCTTGTTTCAGCATCTGATCTTGCTGTAACTTGCAGGTAAGGTAAGGGAGGCCCAGCAGAAGAAAGACCTTGAGCTAGCTGAGAAGATCAAGCTTGCTGACGAGAAGTTAGCTTCAGTTACCAAGCTCGAACAAGACAATACCAATCTGAAAGCTGCTCTTGGGATTGCCAACAAGGAGGTCAGTCGACTGAAAACTGACAAAGCTGCCCTGACCGACCAAGTCAGCAAATTGACTGAGAAGAAAACTGAACTGGAGGCCTTCCTGAGCGGCCTTGCCAAAAAGTTGTTCCTTATGCTTGAAGGTAAACCTCCATGTTTGGCAAATATTTCCAATTGTGGCTTTTTCCATTCGACTATCTCCTTGACTTAGTGATCACCCTTGCAGAATTTTGTCTAAACTTTGAAGAAGAAACCAGCCGACTGGAGCCAAACCTTGACCCCGTCAATTCTCCGGTGAACGACGAAGTTGCCATGGATGTTTTCCGACTGGAGTCTCGCGTTGCAGCTGTCGTGGATTATCTCGCAAGGCTGAAGGCCGCCACATCTCGCATCGACTCGACGCTCTGGCCTGAGGAGACACTTCAGAATGACCTTGAGTCGCTGATGGCCCGCTTGAACACGATCCCTGGTCGAGTGCAGGAGTGGAAGAAGTCCTCGGCTCGGTGTGGTGCAGATGTCGCTCTGTGTCTGGCCCGAGTCCACTGCAAAGATGCGCGAGAAGAGAAGCTGGCGGCCCTTCGGGTGGCCAATACCAAGAAGCACGACTTCAGATCCTTTATGGAAACTTTCCTTGCAGCTGCCACTCGGATCGCCGACGGGATTGACCTTGATGAATTTGTTGCACCTTCCAGCCCTCCACAGGAGGGGTAAAAAACTTCTTCTGGCTCGATGCTTTAAATTTGCCTCGGTATGCCGAGTGAAATTGTAACCGACAAACCTTAACAGGCTTGACGCCTGAGCACTTTCGGTTCCTTTAGATGTCGATTCAAACTTGGATTTGGTGCTTGAATACGATTGCCTTCGGCTCGGAATGTCTTTTGCAGGTTCAAGGCAAGGTGCATGTGCTGCAATCGATTTATTCTTTAGTCCACTTAGACGAGCACTGGGCTGCAGCTAAGCCCCCGAGTGAGAGGGTTGCTCTTCACTCGGTAGGATTTTCATAACTTAGGCGAGCACGAGGCTGCAGCTAAGCCTCCGAGTGGAAGGCTGGCTTACCACTCGGTAGGATTTTCACAACTTAGGCGAGTGCTTGGACTGCAGCTAAGCCCCCGAGTGAGAGGGTTGCTCTTCACTCGGTAGGATTTTTATAACTTAGGCGAGCACGAGGCTGCAGCTAAGCCTCCGAGTGGAAGGCTGGCTTACCACTCGGTAGGATTTTCACAACTTAGGCGAGTGCTTGGACTGCAGCTAAGCCCCCGAGTGAGAGGGTTGCTCTTCACTCGGTAGGATTTTTATAACTTAGGCGAAACGGATTCGCAGCTAAGCCTCCGAGTGGGAGTCTGGCTCACCACTCGGTAGGATTTTGATAACTTAGGCGAAACGGATTCGCGGCTAAGCCTCCGAGTGGGAGTCTGGCTCACCACTCGGTAGGATTTTTACAAACTTAGGCGAAACGGATTCGCAGCTAAGTCACCCACTGAGGGGAATTTCATTGGACAAAAAATAAAAAGTGACAGATATTATGGAGGAACTATGACACTTATTATTTTGAGGTCCATGAACTACAGAAGTACTTTATTGCAACTCATCCGAGTGATAAAGCTTAAGTGTAAAACGGGCGGAGTAGCTCCGCGTTCCAAGCTCGGGGCTCGTCGATATTATGCTCGACGTTGTAAAGATGGTACGCCCCATTGTGGAGAACCTTGGTGATGATGAAGGGGCCTTCCCAAGAAGGAGCAAGCTTGTGTGGTTTGTGCTGATCCACTCGGAGAACCAAATCCCCTTCCTGGAAGGCTCGACCTCTCACGTTTCGGGCGTGGAAACGCCGCAGATCTTGTTGGTAGATGGTCGACCGGATCAGAGCCATCTCCCTTTCTTCCTCTAAAAGGTCGACTGCGTCCTGCCGCGCTTGTTCAGCTTCTGCTTCGTTGTAGATTTCAACTCGAGGAGCATTGTGGAGAAGATCACTCGGCAAGACTGCTTCAGCTCCATAGACCAAGAAGAATGGAGTTCTTCCGGTCGACCGATTAGGTGTGGTCCGCAGTCCCCAGAGTACAGATGGAAGTTCGTCGACCCAAGCTCCAGCCGCGTGTTTGAGATCAGGCATCAGTCGAGGCTTCAGTCCCTTGAGAATCAGTCCATTAGCTCGCTCTGCTTGTCCATTCGACTGCGGATGGGCGACTGATGCGTAGTCGACCCGTGTGCCCTGGGAGTCGCAGAAAGCTCTGAATTCCTCTGAGTCAAAGTTCGACCCATTATCCGTAATGATGCTGTGCGGGACTCCATATCTGAATATTAGTTCCCTGATGAAGCTAACAGCAGTACCGGTGTCAAGGCTCTTGATTGGTTTAGCCTCGATCCACTTGGTGAACTTGTCGACTGCCACCAGTACATGCGTGAAGCCACTTCGTCCTGTTCTCAAAGGACCGATCATGTCCAGCCCCCAAACTGCAAAAGGCCAGACGAGTGGGATGGTCTTTAAAGCTGACGCAGGCTTGTGCGACATATTCGAGTAGAACTGACATCCCTCGCACTTATCTACTATCTCTTTTGCCATCTCATTCGCCTTGGGCCAGTAAAATCCGGCTCGGTATGCTTTGGCCACGATGGTCCGAGAGGACGCATGATGACCACAGGTCCCCGAGTGAATATCATTGAGGATGAGTCGACCTTCTTCTGGTGTTATGCACTTCTGACCGACTCCAGTCGCGCTTTCTCTGTATAATTGTCCTTTGATTACGGTAAAGGCCTTAGATCGACGGACGATCTGTCGAGCCTCTTCCTCATCCTCCGGAAGCTCTTTCCTCAAGATATATGCGACATACGGAATCGTCCAGTCGGGAATGACCACCAAAACCTCCATGATCAAGTCGACCACCGCTGGGACTTCAACTTCAGTCGGATCTGTGGCGCTCTTGGGCTGCGGAGCTTCTTCGGTGAAAGGATCTTCTTTGACTGACGGAGTGTGTATATGCTCCAAGAACACACCACTCGGAATGGCTTCTCTCTTGGAACCTATCTTTGCTAGATCATCAGCTGCTTGATTTTTCAGTCGGGGTATATGATGGAGCTCCAACCCCTCGAACTTCTTCTCCAGCTTCCTCACTACACTGCAGTATCCAGTCATGGCTGGGCTTCTCACGTCCCACTCTTTCATCACCTGATTGACCACTAAATCAGAGTCGCCATAGACCATTAGGCGACGGACGCCGAGTGAAATGGCCATGCGCAACCCATATAGGAGGGCCTCATATTCCGCCTCATTGTTGGAGGAATCAAAGTGAATCTGGAGCACATATCTGAGCTTATCTCCTCTAGGGGAAACCAGGACAACCCCAGCACCGGAACCATTCAACATCTTAGAGCCATCGAAAAACATGGTCCAATGCTCCGAGTGAACTTCAATCGGCTGCTGTTGTTCAATCCACTCGGCGAGGAAATCTGCTATCGCCTGGGACTTAATGGCTTTCTTTGCCTCAAACTTGATATCAAGGGGAAGAAGTTCAATCGCCCATTTGGCCACTCGACCAGTTGCATCTCTGTTGTGCAAAATCTCTGATAGTGGAGCGTCGCTGACGACTGTGATGGAATGGTCAGAGAAATAATGAGCAACCTTCTTTGTGGTCATGTATATTCCATACACAAGCTTCTGATAATGAGGATATCTCTGCTTGGATGGAGTCAAGACTTCAGACAAATAATACACTGGGCGCTGAACTTTGAGAGCTTTTCCTTCTTCTTCCCGCTCGACCGTTAGCACAGTACTGACGACTTGTCCTATGGCTGCGATGTAGAGCAACAGAAGCTCTTTGCTGATTGGAGCAGCAAGCACCGGCTGGGTGGAGAGCAGAGCTTTTAGCTCGGCAAACGCTGCATCAGCTTCTGGAGTCCACTCGAACTTGTCAGCCTTCTTCATCAGTCGGTAAAGAGGCAGTGCCTTTTCACCGAGTCGTGAGATGAATCGACTTAATGCGGCCAAGCATCCAGTAAGCTTCTGGACATCGTGCACTCGCACAGGGCGTTTCATTCGGAGAATAGTGCCAATCTTCTCTGGGTTAGCGTCGATTCCCCGTTCGGAAACGAGAAAACCGAGTAACTTGCCACCAGGAACTCCAAATGTGCACTTTGATGGATTGAGCTTGATATCATACCTTCTGAGGTTGACAAATGTTTCGGCGAGGTCAGCGAGCAGGTCGGAACCTTTTCGTGACTTGACAACAATATCATCCATATAAGCTTCCACATTCCGACTGATTTGGGTAAGTAGACACTTCTGAATCATTCGCATAAATGTGGCTCCGGCATTCTTGAGGCCGAATGGCATGGTGATATAGCAGAAGCACCCGAATGGAGTGATGAAAGCTGTTTTTACCTCATCGGGCCCGTACAGACGGATCTGGTGGTACCCGGAGTAAGCATCTAAAAAAGACAACCTCTCGCATCCCGCGGTCGAGTCAACAATTTGATCTATGCGAGGGAGAGGAAAGTGATCTTTCGGGCAGGCCCGGTTGATGTGCTTGAAATCAATGCACATTCGGAGCGACTTGTCCTTCTTAGGAACCATGACGACATTAGCGAGCCACTCGGAGTGGTAGATCTCTCGGATAAATCCTGCCGCCAACAGTCGAGCCACTTCTTCACCGATGGCCTTTCTCTTCTGGACGGCGGACCGCCGAAGATGCTCTTTGACTGGTTTTGCAGATGAGTCGACTCTTAGGCGATGCTCAGCCAGTCCCCTGGGAACACCTGGCATGTCAGCGGGCTTCCATGCAAAAATGTCCCAGTTCTCACGGAGGAACTGGATGAGCGCTTCTTCCTATTTTGGGTCGAGTGTTGTGGAGATGCGGGTCGGAGCTGCTTCGGGGTCGGTCGGGTGAATGTGAACAGGCTTCGTCTCACCGGACGACTGGAATGCAGACTCTGTGGCGGGCTTCTTGGATCGCAGCAAGTCACTCGGATCTGCGTTTTGCTTGTATTCTTCGAACTCGACCGCTGTCACTTGGGAATCGGCAATCTTGGAGCCCTTCTGAAAGCACTCCTCTGCCTTTTTCCTATCACCGGTGACAGTGATCACACCTTTGGGACCGGGCATCTTCAATTTGAGTTACACGTAACATGGTCGAGCCATGAACCGTGCATAGGCTGGTCTCCCCAAAATGGCATGATATGCACTTTGAAAATCCACGACCTCAAACGTCAACTTTTCTTTGCGAAAATGCTTCGAATCACCAAACACTACGTCCAAAGCTATCTGGCCGAGTGACTCGGCCTTCTTCCCTGGTATAACTCCATGGAAGCTCATGTTACTAGTGCTCAGTCGGGACATCGGAATGCCCATACCTTTCAATGTGTCTGCATACAATAAGTTCAGCCCACTTCCACCATCCATCAGCACCTTTGTCAGTCGAGTGCCTTCGACAACTGGATCGACCACCAAAGCTTGCCTCCCGGGGGTGGCAATATGAGTCGGGTGATCAGATTGGTCGAATGTGATGGGTGTTTGAGACCACTTCAGATAATTTGCCTTTGCTGGGGCAACCATGTTCACTTCTCGGTTAATCACTTTCAGTCGACTTCTGCTTTCCACATCTGCAAAGATCATCAGAGTGGAGTTGATATGCGGATATCCTCCCTCACTGTCCTCTTTGTCTTCGGCCTTGTCCGACTCCTTCTCCTTGTCCTTAGACTGTTTTCCCTGAAACTGCTGGATCAGGAGTCGACATTGGCGAGTGGTGTGCTTTGGGTAAATGATATTCCCCTCTTCATCTTTCTTCGTGTGAATGTGACACGGCATATCCATCACGTCGTTCCCTTCTTTATCCTTTACCTTCTTGGGGTTCCAGGATCCTTTTGGTTTCCCCTTAAACTTTCCTTGAGTCACGGCCAGAGCCTCTCCAGGAGCTGCCGGTTCAGCCTTCCGCTTCTGTTTCCGACTGGCGTTTCCTTTTTCCGACTGACTCGGCTTGTGCTTGCCGCTTCGGAGTCGGTCTTCTTCTTCGCCGTTGGCGTACTTGGTAGCAATCTCCATCATCCGACTCAAGGTCATGTCACCGGTTCGACTAAATTTCAAACTCAGTTCTCTGTTCTTGACGCCGTCTTTGAAGGCGCATACTGCCTGATGATCAGAGACATTTTCCACAGTGTGGTGCAAAGTGATCCACCTCTGAATATACTCTCTGAGAGTCTCATTAGTTTTCTGCACGCAGACTTGCAACTCTGTCAATCCCGCTGGTCGCTTGCAAGTCCCTTCAAACGTTCTGACGAACACTCGGGACAGATCTTCCCAAGTGTAAATGCTGCTAGGAGGTAATTGAGTCAACCATGCCCTGGCAGAACCTTCCAACATGAGGGGCAAATGCTTCATGGCCACCTCGTCGTTCCCACCACCGATCTGAACTGCCACTCGGTAGTCTTCAAGCCAAGTTTCAGGCTTAGACTCACCAGTGAACTTGCTGACTCCTGTTGCCAACCTGAAATTGGGGGGGATAACTGCGGCTCTGATAGCTCTGCTGAAACATTCAGGACCAGAAACATGTACTCGACTGCTCGTGGGTACATCTCTGTCGAGTGCGCCTCAATGGGCTCTGTTCCGGTCGACCAACCCTTGCACGATAATGGATCGCGCGTCGAAGCCTGGCTCTCTGGGGTCAACTGGAACCCTACGCCCTGTACTGTACTGACGCCTATCATCTGGCTGCCGAGGAGCGTAAGACCCACCCCTCGGAGGGGAATAGGGCACTCGACGCCTATCATCTCGGTCGAGTCTGTCGCCATATTGATCTCGCCGATTCTCACGCCCTTCGCGCCGCAGAGGCGATCTGGGGCTGTGAGCCGACTGAACCGTATTCACAGTGACAGATCGACTGTGAATTCTGTTGCGCGACTGAGACACGGCTGAATTCTGATCTCCTGCTGCCCGGAGCAGATCCCTGATCTGCAGCAAACCTCTGCCAGCTTCCGACTGCGAAGGCTGAATGGACTCTGCTATACGGGTCGCAGCTGCTAAATTCTGAATTGGGGTTCGATATACCTGAGTCGGCGGGAAGAGTTGACGTCGACTGGTGTCGGGAACTCGTTGCCGCGCGCGCTCGTCGAGTGCTCACTGAAGGTTCTCCAGTCGAGTGCGCTCGGCCAAATTGGCCAGACGCGCCTCCTCCAAGGCACGAGCCTCGGGGGTTTCTCCTGCGATGGGAATACGCAGGGGATCCTCGTTCCTGCGGCGAAGCTCTTCTCTTTGCAGAGAGTCGAGTGGCTCGGGCTGGTACTCTTCGTAGTCTCGTGCAGGGTCGCCGCCGTCACCTGCTCCACCACCACGGGCGAAGCCAGGAGGGCTGTGGGGCCCGTCGACCATCAAGATTTCCGCCGCTGGATCACTGCTTCCGCACTCGGATGCAGTCTCTCCGGAGCCAGTCGACTGATCGAACAAGCCGTAGAGAGATTCGTTGGGCTCGATTGCCGCAACTTGTGTAGTGGCCGATTGGCGAGCCACCGCGTGACTCACCCATCGCTGAAGCCTCGACCGGCCTGAGCACTTGCGCTGGCGGGAGACCGGGAGGGTGGACGATGGAGGAGCCGACCGATACTGGGTCGACGGTTGCCGTAGCAGAACGCCGCGGACACATGCGCGAAAATGCGTCGCACCGCGGACGGGGAGCGCGTCTACGTCGAGTGGAGCCTCCTGGAGCCATGCGGAGTCGTCGGCGATGAAGGTGAGAGTGCCGAGACGGATCTCTTGACCCTTGACCAAAACTCCAGCAGACACCATGATGAGAGTACTCGGAAGAATCGCAACTTCTCCACAAAATCGCTAAAACACCTGCCCCACGGTGGGCGCCAACTGTCGTGGTTCTAAGCCTGACAGTAGAGTGGGGGGTAGGTATGGAGAGGCAATGTCCTAGCTATGGAGAGGTTGTAAGCACAAAGGATGTACGAGTTCAGGCCCTTCTCGGAAGAAGTAACAGCCCTACGTCTCGGAGCCCGGAGGCGGTCGAGTGGATTAGGAATGTATGAATTACAAGGTGCCGAACCCCTCTGCCTGTGGAGGAGGGTGGCTTATATAGAGTGCGCCAGGACCCTAGCCAGCCCACGCAGGAGAGGGTTTAAGGTGAGTTAAGTCTGGGGCGTTACTGGTAACGCCCCACATAAAGTGCCTTTACTATCATAAAGTCTACTTGATTACAGGCCGTTGCAGTGCAGAGTGCCTCTTGACCTCCTGGTGGTCGAGTGAGTCTTCGTGGTCGAGTCCTTCAGGCCAGTCGAGTGAATCCTCGTTGGTCGACTGGAAGGCGACCTCTTCTAAGGATGTCCTGGGGTAAGTTACTAGGATCAGGTCCATGACCCTACCCTAGGTACATAACCCCATCA
>NC_041382.1:508134518-508189248 GCF_002162155.2 Triticum dicoccoides | reverse complement strand
GCGGGGGGCCGTGTACTTCTTCGGCGGTATGGTGGTCGGATGGAGGGGAGGGGAAGAAGGGGGAATTGAGGGAAACGAAGGGGGGAAAGGTGGGGGGAAACGACGGGAAAAGGGCCTTCTCTCGCTGACAGAGCGGACCCACGCCCCTTTTCGCTTCGTCCGGTGCCCTCACGCGACCCTCGGGGGCTTGGGTTCCGCTCGGGTTCGCCGGCTGCTATTTCGGCCCAAACCGGCGATAAACGAGATCCTGGGGGCGCGATTGGGCTGATTTTCGGGCGTCGGCGCTAAAAAATCGCTTTGGGGTGCCTGTTGGGGGCGCGGCTGGAGTTGCTCTTACCTATCACCACTCGTTTATGTGGTCGTGAGGTGGATCCGTTCTGTTTTCCTATAGCAGGACGCGGTCACAAGCCCTATCGAGTGGTCCTTTCCTGGAAAACCCCTCCTTCTCTAACACTGAACTCTCGTTGCGACATGGGTTTCCACTAGGCTGGAACCTTTCATTGGGATCCACTGGCACGATGTTTAGCCGCTTTTGAAGGCAGTTCATAATGTCCCTAGCTTCCTTCTAGTATCTTGGTTCACAACTCTTCTGTCTCTGAGGTCGGAGTTTCTAGGAGGAATTCGACTGAGGCGTGTGACGTGTATCTGCTCCTGGCTCCATGGCAGGGACGTACTGTGAGGCATAGGTCCTACATTGGCCATCTCTTTATTTGGGCTTGGGACCAAAGGAGGCGACGTCCATCGATCACATCATCTGCCATAGCGCACATTGGCAGGATCTCATTGCTTGTTAATGTGATCGAATTCGAATCGTAGGCTAGATAGCCCCGAAGTAGTCCTTGGCTACGAACCCATTTGGCGAGAGGTAGTAGCCGCTCGTGGGCTATCTATAGCTTTGCGAGTAGGGCATGTATGGTATGATGTAGGAGGTCCATAGTAGATCCCAATGTGGCATGTCGGGTAGTCCGGGTCCTAGCGACCGTTACCGGTGTAACACTTGGTCCGACGGACTCGGGTCGACGAAGTTATTGATGGGGTTAAAAGTGTTGATGTAGACCCACCAAAAATGGAAGAGTGATGCGAAATTTCTCCATGCCAAAGGAGCCAATGATGTTGATGAAAATGGCACCATTGGTGAAGTTGATGTTGCTTTGTGGATTTGATCCAATATTGTGAAAAGGTCCCGATGGTCAGCGCGAACTGTCAGGGCTGGTGTCGGTGTGTGTTGTTGTGGATCAGCTTCGGCCATTTTCTTCTTCTTATAAACGGGCTAATTCTATTCTTCTTAATGAAAAGAAGGCAAAGTTAAGCCTAACTCTCTCTTCTTCTTAACGTAACACAGGAGCTCCGGACTCTCTGACAAGGTTCCGTAAAAGAATGTTAAGCCTAACCAAGCATCCTCTAAGATTATGGTAGTTGCTGTAAACGAAAACAATCGAAGTAGCTGTCTACATCTAGCTTACTCCTCAGGGCTTAAACGTGAGCTGCATTTCCGTACACGTGAGCAGCGCTGCTAGGCAAGTGCTGAAGGAGCAATGGCAGCACGATCCGTGTTGAGCTCATCGTGCTCCGGGAAAACGGAGGTACCATGTAGCCCCATCGGTCGACCGTGCGCTTGAAAATATGGTTGGCACAGGATGTGGATCATTAAATGCTCCTGCCACGTAGTAGTCTATACTACTACATAAGTTAGCAAGCCCCATCTGGCTTCGTAATTATCCAGTTAATTTTTGTTGAGCGGTACGTCATGATACGGGAGGAGTACATAGCTTAAAGCAACACTTCACTACATGTTAGAAGGCCCACTCCCTCTAGACGTGGCTTTCTCTCTGATTTGATGTTCAGTTGCCAGGGAAGCAATATCGCTGGCGCATGCGGTACATGATGACGCATTAACGCCTGAGGAAGAAGATGGAAAGGTTTATGCTGTACATCTATCTACTTTGTTGAAATTGCTTCTTGTGTAATGGCATTCCGACTGCCAAGTAGAGAGAGAGTGTCAATGGTATGTGTGATCACTAATCGTTCTTATCACGTTGACCCCTAAAACAGTTATATTGTTGTATTCATGGACTGTTCCGGACTCGTCCACGAACACGGGATATGGAAGCCGGCCGTTCGACCATGCATGTCCCTAAACGTTTGTTTCTATTTTTTTCTTATGTTCGCAACACTGAAAATAATTATATAAAATAACATAATTTATCAAAAATAACATACACATATCTCTAGTACAACAATAATTTAAATGTAAATATTACATCCGACATTACCGGGTGTTCAACAAGTTTTTCAAATTCATCGATTCTAAATTCAACTATACTTGACTCAGAAACCGCACATGTCATTCCACGCATTGTGCCCCTTCTGCTTCATACAACAATGTATGAACATAAATGACATGCCCTCGGTCCTGTGGTATGTAGCATGGCAACGCGTCCGCGCTATACAACATGATGATTATTAAGTTGCAACATTGGCTGTTATTGATAGCCTCGACTTGCGGGAACTTTCTCTGTCGGGGCGCCAATACACCTGGGCCAATAACAGATCTATACCAACTTTTGAAAAACTTGACCGGGTGCTAGTTACCACCGACTGGGAATTTAAGTACCCCTAGCTTCGGTACGAGCACATGAGAGAATTGAGGCTTTATCGGATCATGCCCCATTGCTTACTGATTTTGGTCAAGCCGCTCCTAGTACGAACCGCCAACAGTTCAAATTTGAACTGGGATGGCTCACTAGAGAGGGTTTTCATGAGTTGGTTGAAAAGGTGTGGCGGCGTCAACCTCGTGGCGACACACCAATTCAACGATGGAACAATCGCATCCGTGCGCTGCGCCAATTCATTCGTGGTTGGGCCAAACACACCGCAGGGATGTATAAGCAAGAGAAGTTGCGGCTCTCTACCTTAATTGACTCCTTAGATAAAATCGCGGAGGTGAGGCTTCTTTCTGCCACGAAGATTGAGCAAAAAAGTCATCTCAATGAGCAGCTAGCCCGTCTGTTACGCGAGGAGGAAATTGAATGGTACCAAAGGTGTAAGACAGAGTCACTGATACTTGGAGACGACAATACAAAATACTTTCAAATGTTAGCCAATGGCAGACATAGAAAGAAACGAATCTTCGGTCTAGATCAGGAGGAGGGTCGGATTGAGGGGGATGCTTCACTAAAGAAATTCATTACTAAGTATTACAAAGATTTGTTTGGTCCATCTATGAACACGACACTTGAGATGGATGAGTCTATTTGTCATGATATTCAGCAAGTTTCCACTGCGGAAAACGAATTCCTAACCTCTCCATTCTCTGAGGAGGAAATTCGGACTGCGGTTTTTCAGATGGGACATAATAAATCTCCGGGTCCGGATGGCTTTCCGGCGGAGTTCTTTCAAAATTTCTGGGACATGTTAAAATCAGACTTGGTTCAGTTGTTCAATGAACTGCATGCTCACAAACTTGAAATTTCCCGTCTAAATTTTGGGGAAATCATTCTTCTACCCAAGACGAAAGATGCGAGTCGGATTCAACAATATAGACCGATTTGGTTACTAAATGTAAGTTTTAGAATCTTCACCAGGGTCGCCACTAACCGTCTGAACGGGGTGGCAGACCACGTAGTCAAACCATCCCAAACATCTTTCATGCAAGGACGAAACATTTTGGATGGAGTTGCTGTCCTTCATGAAACGGTTCATGAGCTTCATCACAAAAAGTTGAACGGAGTCATTTTTAAAATCGACTTCGAGAAAGCTTATGATAAAGTAAAGTGGCCCTTTCTGCTACAAACATTACGAATGAAAGGGTTTTCCGATACTTGGTGTCGATGGGTTGAGAGCTTTGTGTCTCGAGGTAGTGTCGCCATTAAGGTAAATGATGATGTAGGCAACTATTTTCAGACAAAGAAGGGGCTCCGTCAGGGTGACCCCGCATCACCCATCTTGTTCAATATTGTGGCTGATATGCTAGCTACTCTCATCGAGAGGGCCAAGTCCGCAGGTCAAGTCATCGGGGTCATTCCTCATTTAGTAGAAGGAGGCCTATCAATATTGCAGTATGCGGATGACACTATTTTGTTTTTGGATCATGACTTAGAAAAGGCCAGAAACCTCAAACTGCCGTTATGTGCTTTGGAGGATTTAACTGGACTAAAGATTAATTTTCATAAGAGTGAACTCTTCTGCTTCGGCGAGGCCGCAGAAGCCTCACAAGATTATGCTAAAATCTTTGGTTGTCAACTTGGGCAATTTCCGATTCGATATCTGGGTATCCCTATTCATTATCGGCGATTGACAATAGTTGAATGGAAGCATGTTGAAGAGAGATTGGAGAAACGTCTGGCTAGTTGGAAGGCCAAACTCCTATCCTATGGGGGCCGATTAATTCTGATTAACTCGGTCCTTACCAATATGGTTCTCTACATGTTATCATTTTTTCATCTCCGAAAAGGTGTGCTTCAGCGTCTTGATTACTATAGATCAAGATTTTTTTGGCAAAGTGATAGTGAAACCAAGAAATATCGTTTGGCTAGGTGGAATGTCTTATGCCGTCCAAAAAGCCAAGGGGGACTTGGTATCCAGGATCTAGAGATCAAAAATATTGCATTGCTCAGCAAATGGGTATATAAATTACTCACTGAGGATGGTGTTTGGCAGGAAATCATTCGTAATAAATACGTGGGTTCCAAAGCAATCTCCCAAGTTTACTGGAAACCGGGTGACTCACACTTTTGGAGTGGGGTAATGAAAGCTAAAGATTTCTTTTTCCAATTTGGAATGTTCTCGGTCAGGGACGACTCCCAAATACGATTCTAGGAAGACACATGGTTGGGGAACAACCCCTTAAACGTGCAATATCCAAGCTTATATCGGATAGTTAGACATAAGTTTGTCACGATTAAGCAAGTGTTGGGTTAAGAAAACCCAGATATTTCTTTTCGTAGAACGCCCTTTGGACCTTGTTTGGCAGCATGGGAGGATTTGCTAACCTGCTTGGGAGCCATTCAGCCGTCGGAGGAACCAGACAACTTTCGATGGAAATTGCATCAGAGTGGAAAGTTTTCGGTCAAATCCATGTATGATGCAATGGTACATAATGAGGTCCCAATTGATAATAGAAAACTGTGGAAGCTTAAGATTCCTCTAAGAGTGAAAATTTTCCTATGGTTTCTCAATAAAGGGGTTATCTTAACTAGGGACAATTTGGCACGACGAAATTGGCAAGGTTGCAAAAAATGTGTTTTCTGTCACGATGATGAGTCGATTAAACACTTATTTTTTGAATGCAAGTTTGCGCGATCTGTATGGGCCATCGTCCAAATAGCTTCAAATTTATATCCCCCACGTAGTGCACGGAATATATTCGGCAATTGGTTGAGGGGTATAGATAAACAGTTTTCTGCTCACATTCTTGTGGGGGCGGCTGCCTTATGTTGGGCACTCTGGCTCACCAGGAATGACATTGTTTTTAACCGTAAATGTGTTTCATCTCCTATGCAGGTTATTCATATATGCTCGCGATGGCTCCGTACGTGGTCTATCCTGCAGAAGCCGGAGGACAGAGACCTTTTTATGATGGTGTCTACTCGGCTGGAGCGTTCTGCCTGGGAGATTTTTTACCCCCATGGATGGCGGTGTGATCTTCGGATAGGATCAGCCCCTTTATAGGCTGGATTTATTTATCTTTGCTTCTGGCTTTTGGCCAGTTTATTTTGATCTTTACTTCTTCGAACTTTTGGCTGTGTGCATCTAGTTATGCAGAGGCCAGGTGATTTTTGATGCGATTGTATCAACTCGATATTTCAATTCAACGAAAAGCCCTTTATCGAAAAAAGAACCAAAACTTACAATCTCAATGGTTTGTGGGACCGGTAGCTATGTTCTCTCCACTTGTGCAATCGCACTGCAAAGTGTCATGATGAAGTTGGAGATGGTGTACCACCAATAGGCTACCGACTTCACATTGCGTTTATGGATAACGTGCAAGTCATAGGGCGCGAAGTGTTTTTGCTCATGAAACGAAGCATGCACGTTTTGCCAAAAGGTCGAGCCCCCTTCGCTCATGCCTATAAAGTCCGCATACACGACCTTCCACACATCGCACAACAACTCATCATGCATCACGGAGTACCCCGCCATCATGCTTACTCTAGAAAATCAACAAGAAGATCAACAAAAAAGCTCAATGACATTTGACCAAACACCATCCGGGAGTGGTGTCCGCCATGGACGGCGTTAGCAGGGATGAAGGGTACCTGGCAGCGGGTGGATCCCGTGTGGACGACGGCGTAGTCCAAGGCAGCAGTTGCATGGGTGGGTTTTGCGAACATCCGACAATGCACTACAAAAAAAGACACACCCGTAACATTATGGCCCGAACGAATTTTCTCTCTCTCTCATGGTTATGACACTTCTATGATGATAATTGTGACAAAACCACGTATCATCATAGATGTGGTGGGCCCCTACTTCTATGATGAAAAACTATGATAGAAAATGGGCTTTTCGTCCTGGGCGGGCCGAAGACGCACCTGCATGACATTCTTTGGGCCATCCATGATGGAAAAATCATGGTAGAAGCGAGGGCGAGGAAAATATCGGGGAGTTCCCAATTATGGTGGGTGGTCGAGGCCGAGCGATGCATTGTGGTCTGTGCGTTTTTCTCGTGTACGCGCATGTGTGCAAGGCATTAGCTAACTAAACCCGAGCGATCGCACTAGCTACGTTACTAAACCCGAGCGGTTCATTCGCTGCTGACTGAACCCGAGCGATTTCTTCGCTGCTGCTGCTAACTGAACCCGAGCAATCGATCACTGCTGTTGCTTACTGAAGCCGATCGAGCCCCCGTGCGAGATGTAGCCAGTCGGTGCTGGGTTGCCTCTTGATGAACAGTGACCGTTGCTACGTGCACGCGATACGTAGAACGAGTCGAGACATGGTGAGTCGAGCCGGTTGGTTGGCTGTGGATGAACAGTTCCCCGTGGGGGTCGGATGAACATGACCCTCTGGTAGTAGGAGGTTGCCGCTGGTTGAACAGGACCTCGAGGAGGCCGTCGCACCCCAGCTGGTTGGCGGTGGATGAATAGGACCCTGTGGAGGCTAGATGAACAGTAGCCGGTGGATGCTGGATGAACAGTAGCCCGTGGATGAATTGTAGCTGGTGAAGGTTGGAGGAAGTCGACGGTGGATGAACAGTAGTCTATGGAGGCTGGAGTGAGGCAGTAGATGGTGGATGAACAGGAGCCCGTTTCGACCGTACATGCTTGAACAAGAGTCCATTTCCTCTGTTTTGCAGTGCACCACACCCCTTCCGATCAACAGGACCTCGTTTTGACCGTAGGCACTCGTACAAACATCCGTTTCTTCCGTTTTGCAGTACGCCAAACCCTTCCCGATGAACATGACCCCATTTCGACCGTACGTGATCGAATAGAAGGACATTTCCTATGTTTTGCGGTACGATAGACTGTTGGGGAACGTAGCAATAATTCAAAATTTTCCTACGTGTCACCAAGATCAATCTAGGAGATGCTAGCAACAAGAGAGAGGGAGTGCATCTTCATACCCTTGAAGATCGCTAAGCGGAAGCGTTACAAGAACGCGGTTGATGGAGTCGTACTCGCAGTGATTCAAATCGCGGAAGATCCGATCTAGCGCCAAACGGACGGCGCCTCCGTGTTCAACACACGTACAGCCCGGGGACGTCTCCTCCTTCTTGATCCAGCAAGAGGAGAGGAGAAGTTGAGGGAGAACTCTGGCAGCACGACGGCCTGGTGGTGGAGTTTGTGGTATTCCTGCAGGGCTTCGCCAAGCTCTACGGAGGAGAAGGAAGAGTTAGAGGAGGGAGGGGCTGCGCCAGGGAAGGGGTGCGGCTGCCCTCTCTCTCCCTCACTATATATAGGGGGAGGGGGTGGAGGAGGCACCCTAGGGTTCCCTAAGGGAGGGGCGGCGGCCACAGGGAAAACCCTAGATGGGTTTGGGCGCCCCCACCCCCAGGAAACTTGCCCCCCAAGCTGGGAGGGGTGGCTGCCCTAGGGGAGGCACCCCCACCTCTCCAAGTTATGTGAGATGGGGTGGGAGGGGCGCACAGCCCCTTAGTGGACTGGTGTGCCCCTTCCCCTTGGCCCATAAGGCCCCCAAACGCTTGCCGGGGCCTTCGAAACCACTTTCGGACACGCTGGTTGTCACCCGATACCCCCGGAACAATTCCGGACTCCAATATATGGATCTTCACCTTCGGACCATTCTGGAACTCCTTGTCACGTCCGGGATCTCATCCGGGACTCCAAACAACCTTCGGTAACCACATACTATTTCCCATAACAACTCTAGCGTCACTAAACCTTAAGTGTGTAGACCCTACGGGTTCGGGAACCATGCAGACATGATCGAGACATCTCTCCAGCAAATAACCAATAGTGGGATCTGGATACCCATATTGGCTCCCACATGTTCCGCGATGATCTCATCGGATGAACCACGATGTCGGGATTCAATCAATCTTGTATACAATTCCCTTTGTCTATCGGTATGTTACTTGCCCGAGATTCGATCGTCGGTATCCCCATACCTCATTCAATCTCGTGACCGGCAAGTCTCTTTACTCGTTCCGTAACGCATGATCCTGTGGCTAACTCATTAGTCACATTAAGCTCATTATGATGATGCATTACCGAGTGGGCCCAGAGATACCTCTCCATCACACGAGTGACAAATCCCAGTCTCGATTCGTGCCAACTCGACAGACACTTTCGGAGATACCCGTAGTGTGCCTTTATAGCCACCCAGTTACGTTATGACGTTTGGCACACCCAAAGCATTCCTACGGTATCCGTGAGTTCCACAATCTCATGGTCTAAGGAAATGATACTTGACATTAGAAAAGCTTTAGCAGACGAACTATAAGATCTTGTGCTATGCTTAGGATTGGGTCTTGTCCATCACATGATTCTCCTAATGATGTGATCCCGTTATCAACGACATCCAATGTCCATGGTCAGGAAACCATAACTATCTATTGATCAACGAGCTAGTCAACTAGAGGCTTACTAGGGACATGTTGTGGTCTATGTATTCACACATGTATTATGGTTTCCAGTTAATACAATTATAGCAGGAACAATAGACAATTATCAGGAACAAGGAAATACAATAATAACCATTTTATTATTGCCTCTAGGGCATATTTCCAACAGTCTCCCACTTGCATTAGAGTCAATAATCTAGTTCACATCACTATGTGATTGTAATGAATCCAACACCCATGGGGTTTGTTTATATTTCGCTTGCGAAAGAGGTTTATTAGTCAATGGGTTTGACCCTTTCAGATCGATGTGTGCTTTACAAATCTCTATGTCATCTTGTAGATGCAGCTACCACGCGCTACTTGGAGCTATTCCAAATAACCGTTCTACTATACGAATCCGGTTTACTACTCAGAGTCATCTGGATTAGTGTCAAAGTTTGCATCGACGTAACCCTTTACGACGAACTCTTTTACCACCTCCATAATCGAGAAATTTCCTTAGTCGACTAGTTACTAAGGATAAGTTCGACCGTTGTCATGCGATCCATTCCTGGATCACTCTTGTACCCCTTGACTGACTCATGGCAAGGCACACTTCAGGTGCAGTACACAGCATAGCATACTGTAGATCCTACATCTAAAGCATAGGGGACGACCTTCGTCCTTTCTCTTTCTTCTGTCGTGGTCAGGTCTTGAGTCTTACTCAATACTCACACCCTGTAACACAGCCAAGAACTCCTCCTTTGTTGATCTATTTTGAACTCCTTCAAAATTTTGTCATGGTATGTATTCATTTGAAAGTACTATTAAGCATTTTTTATCTATCCTTATAGATCTTGATGCTCAATGTTCAAGTAGCTTAATCTAGGTTTTCCATTGAAAAATACTTTTCAAATAACCCTGTATGCTTTCCAAAAATTCTACATCATTTCTGATCAACAATATGTTAACAACATATACTCATCAAAAATTCTATAGTGCTCCCACTCACTTCTTTGGAAATACAAGTTTCTCATATACTTTGTATAAACCCAAAATCTTTGATCATCTCATCAAAGCGTACATTCCAACTCCGAGATGCTTACTCCAGTCCTTAGAAGGATTGCTGGAGCTTTGCATACTTGTTAGCATCTTTCGGGATTGACAAAACCTTCTGGTTGTATCACATACAACCTTTCCTCAAGAAAATCGTCGAGGAAACAATGTTTTGACATCCTATCTGCAAGATTTCATAAATAATGCAGTAACTGCTAACATAATTCCAACAGACTCTTAGCATCGCTACGAGTGAGAAACTCTCATCGTAGTCAACTCCTTGAACTTGTCGGAAAACATCTTAATGACAAGTCGAGCTTTCTTAATGGTGACACTTACCATCATTGTCTGTCTTCCTTTTAAAATCCATCTGCACCCAACAGCCTTACGACCATCAAGTAGTTCTTCCAAAGTCTATACTTTGTTTTTATACATGGATCCTCTCTCGGATTTTACGGCCTCGAGCCATTCGTCGGAATCTGGGCCCACCATCGCTTCTTCATAGCTTGTAGGTTCATTGTTGTCTAGCAACCTGACTTCCAGGACAGGATTACGTACCACTCTGAAGTAGTACGCATCCTTGTCGACCTATGAGGTTTGGTAGTGATTTGATCTGAAGTTTCATGATCACTATCATAAGCTTCCACTTCAATTGGTGTAGGTGCCATAGGAACAACTTCATGTGCCCTGCTACACACTAGTTGAAGTGACGGTTCAATAACCTCATCAAGTCTCCATCATCCTCCCACTCAATTCTTTCGAGAGAAACTTTTCCTCGAGAAAGGACCCGTTTCTAGAAACAATCACTTTTGCTTCTGGATCTGAAATAGGAGGTATACCCAACTGTTTTGGGTATTCTATGAAGATGCATTTATTCGCTTTGGGTTCGAGCTTATCAGCCTGAAACTTTTTCACATAAGCGTCGCAGCCCCAAACTTTTAAGGAACGACAGCTTAGGTTTTTCTAAACCATAGTTCATACGGTGTCATCTCAACGGAATTGCGTGGTGCCCTATTTAACGTGAATGCGGTTGTCTCTAATGCCTAACCCATAAACGATAGTGGTAATTCGATAAGAGACATCATGGTATGCACCATATCCAATAGGGTGCAGTTATGATGTTCGGACACACCATCACACTATGGTGTTCCAGGCGGTATTAGTTGTGAAACAATTTCCACAATGTCTTAATTGTATGCCAAACTCGTAACTCAGATATTCATCTCTATGATCATATCATAGAAATTTTATCATCTTGTCACGACGATCTTCAACTTCACTCTGAAATTACTTAAACCTTTCAATAATTCAGACTTGTGTTTCATCAAGTAAATATACTCAACATCTACTCAAATCATCTGTGAAGTAAGAACATAACGATATCCACTGCGTGCCTCAGCACTCATTGGACTGCACACATCAAAATGTATTACTTCCAACAAGTTGCTTTCTTGTTGCATCTTACTGAAAATGAGGCCTTTCAGTCATCTTGCCCATGTGGTATGATTTGCATGCCTCAAGTGATTCAAAGTCCAAACGATCCATCTGTATGGAGTTTCTTCATGCATATCTACCAATAGACATGGTTTGCATGTCTCAATCTTTTCAAAAACGAGTGAGTCCAAAGATCCATCAACATGGAGCTTCTTCATGCGTTTTATACCAACATGACTCAAATGGCAGTGCCACAAGTATGTGGTACTATCATTACTATCTTATATCTTTTGGCATGAACATGTGTATCACTATGATCGAGATTCAATAAACCATTCGTTTTAGGTGCAAGACCATTGAAGGTATTATTCAAATAAACAGAGTAACCATTATTCTCCTTAAATGAATAACCGTATTGCGATAAACATAATTCAATCATGTCTATGCTCAACGCAAACACCAAATAACAATTATTTAGGTTTAACATCAATCCCGATGGTAGAGGGACCGTGCGATGTTTGATCACATCAACCTTGGAAACACTTCCAACACATATAATCATCTCACCTCTAGCTAGTCTCCGCAGCCTTTTATTTCGAGTTACTAACACTTAGCAACCGAACCGGTATTTTTTTTACCCTGGTGCTACTAGGAGTACTAGTAAAGTACACAATAATATAACGTATATTCAAAATACCTCTATCGACCTTGCCAGCCTTATCATCTACCAAGTATCTAGGGTAGTTCTTCTTCAGTGACCGTTCCCCTCATTACAGAAGCACTTAGTCTCGGGTTTGGGTTCAACCTTGGGTTTCTTCACTAGAGCAACAACCGATTTGTCGTTTCATGAAGTATCCCTTCTTTCCCTTGCCCTTCTTGAAACTAGTGGTTTAACCATCAACAATTGATGCTCCTACTTGATTTCTACTTTCGGGGTGTCAAACATCGCGAGTTGCTCAAGGATCATCATGTCTATCCCTGATATGTTATAGTTCATCACGAAGCTCTAATAGCTTGGTGGCAGTGACTGGAGAACCATCACTATCTCATCTGGAAGATTAACTCCCACTCAATTCAAGCGATTGTAGTACTCAGACAATCTAAGCACATGCTCAATGATTGAGCTTTTCTCCCTTAGTTTGCAGGCTTAAGAAACTTGTCAGAGGTCTCATACCTCTTGACGTGGGCACTAGTCTGAAATCCCAATTTCAGTCTTTAGAACATCTCATATGTTCTGCGACGTTTCAAAAACGTCTTTGGTGCCACAATTCTAAAGCGTTAGCATTACACACTGAACTATCACGTAGTCATCAAAACGTGTATTCAAATGTTTCCCAACATCAACAGATGACTCTCGAGGTTCACCACACCGAGCCGTGCATTAAGGACATAAGCCTTCTGCTCAGCAATGAGGATAATCCTCAGTTTATGGACCCAGCCCGCATAATTTCTACTATCAACTTTCAACTAAATTTTCTCTAGGAACATATCTTAAACAACAGAACTAAAGCGTAAGCTACAAGATAATTTGCAAAGACCTTTTGACTATGTTCATGATAATTAAGTTCATTTGATTATTTAATGAACTCCCACTTAGATAGACATCCCTCTAGTCATCTAAGTGATACATGATCCGAGTCAACTAGGCCGTGTCTGATCATCACGTGGGACAGACTAGTCATCATCGGTGAACATCTTCATGTTGATCGTATCTACTATACGACTCATGCTCGGCCTTTCGGTCTCTTGTGTTCCGAGGCCATGTCTATACATGCTAGGCTCGTCAAGTCAACCTAAGTGTTTCGCATGTGTAAATCTGGCTTACACCCGTTGTATGCGAACATTAGAATCGACCACACCCGATCATCACATGGTGCTTCGAAGCAACGAACCTCCGCAATGGTGCACAATTAGGGGGAACACTTTCTTGAAATTTTAGTGAGGGATCATCTTATTTATGCTACCGTCATTCTAAGCAAATAAGATGTAAACATGACAAACATCACATGAAAATCATAAAGTGACATGATATGGCCAATATCATCTTGCGCCTTTTGATCTCCATCTTCGAGGCGCGGCATGATCACCTTCGTCACCGGCATGACACCGTGATCTCCATCATCATGTCTTCATGAAGTTGCCTCGCCAACTATTACTTCTTCTACTATGGCTAACGGTTAGCAATAAAGTAAAGTAATTACATGGCGTTTTCATTGACACGCAGGTCATAAATAATTTAAGAGAACTCCTATGGCTCCTGCCGGTTGTTATACTCATCGACATGCAAGTCGTGATTCCTGTTACAAGAACATGATCAATCTCATACATCACATATATCATTCATCACATCCTTTTGGCCATATCACATCACATAGCAAACCCTGCAAAAACAAGTTAGACGTCCTCTAATAGTTGTTGCATGTTTTACGTGGCTGCTATGGGTTTCTAGCAACAACGTTTCTTACGGTGATATGCCAATTGCTATTTACCCTTCATAAGGACCCTTTTTATCAAATCCGATCCGACTGAAGTGGGAGAGACAGACACCCTCCAGCCACCTTATGCATCAAGTGCATGTCAGTCGGTGGAACCAGTCTCATGTAAGCGTACGTGTAAAGTCGGTCCAGGCCGCTTCATCCCACAATGCCGCCGGATCAAGATAAGATTAGTAATGGTAAGCAAATTGAACAAATCATCGCCCACAACTGCTTTGTGTTCTACTCGTGCATAGAATCTACGCATAGACCTAGCTCTGATACCACTGTTGGGGAACGTAGCAATAATTCAAAATTTTCCGACGTGTCACTAAGATCAATCTAGGAGATTCTAGCAACAAGAGAGACAGAGTGTCATACCCTTGAAGATCGCTAAGCGGAAGCGTTACAAGAATGCGGTTGATGGAGTCGTACTCGCGGTGATTCAAATCGCGGAAGACCCGATCTAGCGTCGAATGGACGGCGCCTCCGTGTTGAACACACGTACAGCCCGGGGACGTCTCCTCCTTCTTGATCCAGCAAGAGGAGAGGAGAAGTTGAGGGAGAACTCCGGCATCACGACGGCGTGGTGGTGGAGTTTGTGGTATTCCTGCAGGGCTTCGCCAAGCTCTACGGAGGAGAAGGAAGAGTTGGAGGAGGGAGGGGCTACGCCAGGGAAGGGGTGCGGCTGCCCTCTCTCCCTCACTATATATAGGGGGGAGGTGGGGTGGAGGAAGCGCCCTAGGGTTCCCTAAGGGAGGGGCAGCGGCCACAGGGAAAACCCTAGATGGGTTTGGGCGCCCCCACCCCTAGGAAACTTGCCCCCCAAGCTGGGAGGGGTGGCTGCCCTAGGGAAGGCGCCCCCACCTCTCCAAGTTATGTGAGATGGGGTGGGAGGGGCGCACAGTCCCTTAGTGGGCTGGTGTGCCCCTTCCCCTAGGCCCATAAGCCCCCCCCCCCAACGCTTGCCGGGGCCTCCGAAACCACTTTCGGACACCCGGTACCCCCAGAACAATTCCGGACTCCAATATATGGATCTTCACCTCCAGACCATTCTGGAACTCCTCGTCACGTCCGGGATCTCATCCGGGAGTCTGAACAACCTTCGGTAACCACATACTATTTCCCATAACAACTCTAGCGTCACTGAACCTTAAGTGTGTAGACCCTACGAGTTCGGGAACCATGCAGACATGATCGAGACATCTCTCCGGACAATAACCAATAGCGGGATCTGGATACCCATATTGGCTCCCACATGTTCCACGATGATCCCATCGGATGAACCACAATGTCGGGGATTCAATCAATCCCATATACAATTCCCTTTGTCTATCGGTATGTTACTTGCCCGAGATTCGATCGTTAGTATCCCCATACCTCGTTCAATCTCGTTACCGGCAAGTCTCTTTACTCGTTCCGTAACGCATGATCCTGTGGCTAATTCATTAGTCACATTGAGCTCATTATGATGATGCATTACCGAGTGGGCCCAGAGATACCTCTCCGTCACACGGAGTGACAAATCCCAGTCTCGATTCGTGCCAACTCAACAGACACTTTCGGAGATACCCGTAGTGTGCCTTTATAGCCACCCAGTTATGTTGTGACGTTTGGCACACCCAAAGCATTCCTACGGTATCCGGGAGTTCCACAATCTCATGGTCTAAGGTAATGATACTTGACATTAGAAAAGCTTTAGCGGACGAACTATACAATCTTGTGCTATGCTTAGGATTGGGTCTTGTCCATCACATCATTCTCCTAATGATGTGATCCCGTTATCAACGACATCCAATGTCCATGGTCAAGAAACCATAACCATCTATTAATCAACGAGCTAGTCTACTAGAGGCTTACTAGGGACATGTTGTGGTCTATGTATTCACACATGTATTACGGTTTCCAGTTAATACAATTATAGCATGAACAATAGACAATTATCATGAACAAGGAAATACAATAATAACCATTTTATTATTGCCTCTAGGGCATATTTCCAACACAGACCTCATTTCAGCTGTTTCGTCCAAGCCGGTTGGCTCCCGATGAACAGAACGTATTCCGTTGCCTCCCGATGAACACGATGTTGTTTACTCCGTTCCGGCCCACCCGATTGGCTGCCGATGAACAGGATGCCTCGCTGTACGCGTTCGAGACCCCGCCCATATGTACGTACGTAGCCACATTTACTTTCTTGCAACGTGGCTGTATGTACGTGGACATGATATAGACGGTACTGCGTGACATGTTACATCGGTGGCTCTACTATGACACATGTAGCTCCTTACTCGGCCATGGTTCATCGCTGCAGAGAGCCCGGTCGACCAGTATGTACGTACATGTTCGCGACCAGATAGACAACCCTACGTATGGTTCGACCGAGTGGGTCCCAGCTGTCAGGGAGGATAAGGAGGCACTTCCTTGCGTGCAAAGATATAGCTGGTGGGTCCTAGCTGTCAGGAGGGAGAATCATTTTTTGCCCGTAATATGGACGCACTTCCTTCCGTGCGAAGATGTAGCTGGTGGGTCCTAGCTGTCAGGGGGAAACATTTTTTTCAAAATACATAGGCCCTTCTGGTGGGTCCCTGCTGTCAGGTGGAGGAATTATTATTTTGTATGTAATAAGGAGGCACTTCCTTGCTGCAGCCATGGACCCAGCTGTCAGCCTCTCCACGTACAATCCTCTTCTGATGGAAGTTGTTTCTTAACCATGTTAACCACACCGCACTGAGAGCACCAAGGCGGTGGAGATGAGCTAGGAAAGACTCATCAGTTGTTTCCCACGCGGAGGGGAGTATGAGGGTTTACTGGTTCGGCTGCAGTGTGAGGCTGCCGTCGCTGGAGAATAACATGAGGTCTTGTGAGTACAGGGATGGCCAGTCCAGCGATGGGAGTAGGGTGGGGCGGTGAGGCCTGCGCGACAGCATAGCTGGCCACCAGAGGCAGGAGCAGGCGGCACTGCCGACGTTGGTTTGGGCGGCTGGAACAAGAGGACCAGAGGTTGAAGAAGCATGACGGCTGTTGGATGGACATCGTACGATCACTCCAGCTAGAATCGTTTATATTGACTAAGTTGACAAAGCCCTGCGTCCGCGTCAACTTATTAGGCCCACAAGCCAGCCTCCAAATATGGTGGGTCCCAACTAGCAGGGGGAGGATTCATTTTTTTGTGTAATAAGGAGACACTTCCTTGCGTGCGAAGATATAAGTGGTGGGTTCGAGCTGTTAGTGGGAGGAACATTTTTTTCGCGAAATACAGAGGCCCTTCCTGTGGGTCTCCGCTGTCAGGTGGAGGAATCATTATTTTGCACGTAATTAGGAGGCACTTCCTTGCATGCGGCCATGGACCCAGCTATCTGTTGGGGAACGTAGCAGAAATTCAAAATTTTCCTACGTGTCACCAAGATGTATCTATGGAGAGACCAGCAACGAGTAGAAAGGAGAGTGCATCTACATACCCTTGTAGATCGCTAAGCGAAGCGTTCAAGTGAACGGGGTTGATGGAGTCGTACTCGTCGTGATTCAGATCACCGATGATCAAGTGCCGAACGCACGGCACCTCCGCGTTCAACACACGTACAGCCCGGTGATGTCTCCCACGCCTTGATCCAGCAAGGAGAGATGGAGAGGTTGAGGAAGACTCCATCCAATAGCAGCACAACGGCGTGGTGGTGATGGAGGAGCGTGGCAATCCAGCAGGGCTTCGCCAAGCACCACGGGAGAGGAGGAGTAGGGAGAGAGGTAGGGCTGCACCAAGAGGGAGAGAACTCATGTGTATGGCAGCCCCAAACCTCATCTATATATAGGGGGAAGGGGGGGCTGCGCCTCCTTTAGGGTTTCCCACCCCCAAGGGGTGCGGCCAGCCCTAGATGGCAAAGGGGGTGGCGGCCAAGAGGGGAGAGGAGAGGGAGGCGCACCAATATGGGCCTTAAGGCCCATCTGGACTAGGGTTTGCCCCTCCCACTCTCCTTTGCGCCTTGCACCCTTGTGGGGGGCGCACCAGCCCTCCTAGGGGCTGGTCCCCTCCCACACTTGGCCCACGCAACCTGCTGGGGCAGGTGGCCCCACTTGGTGGACCCCCGGGACCCTCCCGGTGGTCCCGGTACAATACCGATATCGCCCGAAACTTTTCCGGTGACCAAAACAGGACTTCCCATATATAAATCTTTACCTCCGGACCATTCCGGAACTCCTCGTGACGTCCGGGATCTCATCCGGGACTCCGAACAACATTCGGTAACCACATACAAACTTCCTTTATAACCCTAGCGTCATCGAACCTTAAGTGTGTAGACCCTACGGGTTCGGGAGACATGCAAACATGACCGAGACGTTCTCCGGTCAATAACCAATAGCGGGATCTGGATACCCATGTTGGCTCCCACATGTTCCACGATGATCTCATCGGATGAACCACGATGTCAAGGACTTAATCAATCCCGTATTCAATTCCCTTTGTCTAGCGGTATTTTACTTGCCCGAGATTCGATCGTCGGTATACCGATACCTTGTTCAATCTCGTTACCGGCAAGTCTCTTTACTCGTTCCATAACACATCATCCCGTGATCAACCCCTTGGTCACATTGTGCACATTATGATGATGTCCTACCGAGTGGGCCCAGAGATACCTCTCCGTTTACACGGAGTGACAAATCCCAGTCTCGATTCGTGCCAACTCAACAGACACTTTTGGAGATACCTGTAATGCACCTTTATAGCCACCCAGTTACGTTGTGACGTTTGGTACACCCAAAGCATTCCTACGGTATCCAGGAGTTGCACAATCTCATGGTCTAAGGAAAAGATACTTGACATTAGAAAAGCTTTAGCATACGAACTACACGATCTTTGTGCTAGGCTTAGGATTGGGTCTTGTCCATCACATCATTCTCCTAATGATGTGATCCCGTTATCAACGACATCCAATGTCCATAGCCAGGAAACCATGACTATCTGTTGATCACAACGAGCTAGTCAACTAGAGGCTCACTAGGGACATATTGTGGTCTATGTATTCACACGTGTATTACGATTTCCGGATAATACAGTTATAGCATGAATAAAAGACTATTATCATGAACAAAGAAATATAATAATAACACTTTTATTATTGCCTCTAGGGCATATTTCCAACAGTCTCCCACTTGCACTAGAGTCAATAATCTAGTTCACATCACCATGTGATTAACACTGACAGGTCACATCACCATGTGACCAACATCCAAAGAGTTTACTAGTGTCACTAAACTAGTTCACATCATCATGTGATCAAGACTCAATGAGATCTGGGGCTTGGTCATGTTCTGCTTGTTAGAGAGGTTTTAGTCAACGGGTCTGAACCTTTCAGATCCGTGTGTGCTTTACAAATCTCTATGTCATCTCCTAGATGTAGCTCTCACGTTCTATTTGGAGCTATTCCAAATAACTGTTCTACTTGGAGCTATTCTAAATTGTTGCTCCATTATACGTATCCGGTATCTCTACTCAGAGCTATCCGGATAGGTGTTAAGCTTGCATCGACGTAACCCTTTACGACGAACTCTTTTACCACCTCCATAATCGAGAAAATTCCTTAGTCCACTAGTTACTAAGGATAACTTTGACCGTTGTCCTGTGATCCATTCCTGGATCACTCTTGTACCCCTTGACTGACTCATGGCAAGGCACACTTCAGGTGCGGTACTCAGCATGGCATATTGTAGAGCCTATGTCTTAAGCATAGGGGACGACCTTCGTCCTTTCTCTCTATTCTGCCGTGGTCGAGCTTTAAGTCTTAACTTCATACCTTACAAGTCAGGCAAGAACTTCTTCTTTGACTGATCCATCTTGAACACCTTCAAGATCATGTCAAGGTATGTGCTCATTTGAAAGTATTATTAAGCATTTTGATCTATCCTTATAGATCTTGATGCTCAATGTTCAAGTAGCTTAATCCAGGTTTTCTATTGAAAAACACCTTTGAAATAACCCTATATGCTTTCTAGAAAATCTACGTCATCTCTGATCTATGATATGTCGACAACATATATTCATCAGAAATTCTATAGTGCTCCCACTCACTTCTTTGGAAATACAAGTTTCTCATAAACTTTGTACAAACCCAAAATCTTTGATCATCTCATCAAAGTGTACATTCCAACTCCGAGATGCTTACTCCAGTCCTTAGAAGGATCGCTGGAGCCAGCATACCTTTTAGCATCCTTAGGATCAACAAAACCTTTCTGATTGTATCACATACAACCTTTCCTCACGACTGGTAAGGAAACTCGTTTTGACATCCATCTGCCAGATTTCATAAATGCAACTTGTGCTAACGTGATTCCGACGGATTTTAAGCATCGCTACGGATGAGAAAATCTCATCGTAGTCAACTCCTTGAACTTGTGAAAAAACTCTTCGCCACAAGTCGAGCTTAATAGACGGTGACATTACCGTCCATGTCCGTCTTCTTCTTAAAGATCCATTTATCTCAATGGCTTGCCGATCATCGGGCAAGTCCACCAAAGTCCATGCTTTGTTCTGATACATGGATCCTATCTCGGATTCCATGGCTTCTAACCATTTGTCGGAATTTGGGCCCACCATCGCTTCCCCATAGCTCGTAGGTTCATTGTTGTCTAGCAACATGACCTTCAAGATAGGATCACCGTACCACTCTGAAGTTGTACGCATCCTTGTCACCCTACGAGGTACGGCAGTGACTTGATCCGAAACTTCATGATCACTATCATAAGCTTCTACTTCAATTGGTGTAGGTGCCACATGAATAACTTCCTGTGCCCTGATACACACTGGTTGAAGTGACGGTTCAATAACCACATCAAGTCTCCACCATCCTCCCACTCAACTTTTCGAGAGAAACCTTTCCTCGAGAAAGGACCCGATTCAAGAAACAATCTGTATTGCTTTCGGATCTGAATTAGGAGGTATACCCAACTGTTTTGGGTGTCCTATGAAGATGCATTTTATCCGCTTTGGGTTCGAGCTTATCAACCTGAAACTTTTTCACATAAGCGTCGCAGCCCCAAACCTTTAAGAAAAGCATAGGTTTCTCTAAACCGGTGTCATCTCAACGGAATTACGTGGTACCCTATTAAAGTGAGTGCGGGTGTCTCTAATGCCTAACCCATGAACGATAGTGGTAATTTGATAAGAGACATCATGGTACCCACCATATCCAATAGGGTGCAACTATGATGTTCGGACACACCATCACACTATGGTGTTCCAGGCGGTATTAATTGTAAAACAATTTCCACAATGTCTTAATTGCGTGCCAAAACTCGTAACTCAGATATTCATCTCTATGATCATATCATAGACATTTTATGCTCTTGTCACAATGATCTTCTACTTCACTCTGAAATTACTTGAACCATTCAATAATTCAGACTTGTGTTTCATCAAGAAAATATTCTCAACATCTACTCGAATCATCTGTGAAGTAAGAATATAATGATATTCACTGCATGCCTCAGCACTCATTGGACTGCACACATCAAAATGTGTTACTTCCAACGAGTTGCTATCTTGTTCCATTTTACTGAAACCGAGGCTTTTCAGTCATCTTGCCTATGTGGTATGATTTGCATATCTCAAGTGATTCAAAATCAAGTGAGTCCAAATGATCCATCTGCATGGAGTTTCTTCATGCGTATACACCAACAGGCATGGTTCGCATGTCTCAAACCTTTCAAAAATGAGTGAGTCCAAAGATCCATCAACATGGAGCTTCTTCATGCATTTTATACCGATATGACTTACGTGGCAGTGCCAAAAGTAGGTGGTACTATCATTACTATCTTTTGGCATGAACATGTGTATCACTACGATCGAGATTTCAATGAACCATTCATTTTAGGTGCAAGACCACTGAAGGTATTATTCAAATAAATAGAGTAACCATTACCCTCTTTAAATGAATAACCGTATTGTGATAGTCATAATCCAATCATGTCTATGCTCAACGCAAACACCAAATAACAATTATTCAGGTTTTAACATCAATCTCGATGGTAGAGGGAGCGTGCGATGCTTGATCATATCAACATTGGAAACACTTCCAACACATATCGTCAGCTCACCTTTAGCTAGTCTCCGCTTATTCCGTAGCTTTTTTTTTCGAGTTACTAACACTTAGCAACCGAACCGGTATCTAATACCCTGGTGCTACTAGGAGTACTAGTAAAGTACACATTAACATAATGTATATCCAATATACTTCTATTGACCTTGCCAGCCTTCTCATCTACCAAGTATCTAGGGTAATTCCGCTCTAGTGACTATTCCCCTTATTACAGAAGCACTTAGTCTCGGGTTTGGGTTCAACCTTGGGTTTCTTCACTGGAGCAGCAGCTGATTTGCCGTTTCATGAAGTATCCCTTCTTGCCCTTGCCCTTCTTGAAACTAGTGGTTTCACCAACCATCAACAATTGATGCTCCTTCTTGATTTCTACTTTCGCGGTGTCAAACATCGTGAATACCTCAAGGATCATCTTATTTATCCCTAATATGTTATAGTTCATCACGAAGCTCTAGCAGCTCGGTGGCAATGACTTTGGAGAAACATCACTATCTCATTTGGAAGATCAACTCCCACTCAATTCAAATGATTGTTGCACTCAGACAATCTGAGCACAAGCTCAACGATTGAGATTTTCTCCCTTAGTTTGCAGGCTAAGAGAATCGTCGGAGGTCTTATACCTCTTGACGTGAGCACGAGCCTGAAATCCCAATTTCAGCCCTCGAAACATCTCATATGTTCCGCGATGTTTCAAAAACGTCTTTGGTGCCTCTACTTAAACCATTTAACTGAACTATCACGTAGTTATCAAAACGTGTATGTTCGATGTTCGAAACATCCACAAACAAAGTTTGGGGTTCAGCACACTGAGCAGTGCATTAAGGACATAAGCTTTCTACTGTTCGCATAATCGCTACTATCAACTTTCAACTATATTTTCTCTAGGAACATATCTAAAACAGTAGAACTAAAGCGCGAGCTACGACATAATTTGCAAAAGGTCTTTTGACTATGTTCAGGATAATTAAGTTCATCTTATGAACTCCCACTCAGATAGACATCCCTCTAGTCATCTAAGTGATTACATGATCCGAGTCAACTAGCCCGTGTCCGATCATCACGTGAGACGGACTAGTTAACGTCGGTGAACATCTTCATGTTGATCGTATCTGCTATACGACTCATGCTCGACCTTTCGGTCTCCGTGTTCCGAGGCCATGTCTGTACATGCTAGGCTCGTCAAGTTAACCCTAAGTGTTTTCGCTGTGTAAAACTGTCTTACACCCGTTGTATGTGAACGTAAGAATCCATCACACCCGATCATCACGTGGTGCTTAGAAGCGACGAACTGTAGCAACGGTGCATAGTTAGGGGAGAACACTTCTTGAAATTTTGTAAGGGATCATCTTATTTACTACCGTCGTCCTAAGTAAACAAGATGCATAAACATGATAAACATCACATGCAATCAAATAGAGTAGTGACATGATATGGCCAATATCATATAGCTCCTTTGATCTTCATCTTCGGGGCTCCATGATCATCTAGTCACCGGCATGACACCATGATCTCCATCATCATGATCTCCATCATCGTGTCTTCATGAAGTTGTCACGCCAACGACTACTTCTACTTCTATGACTAACGCATTTAGCAATAAAGTAAAGTAATTTACATGGCGTTGTTCAATGACACGCAGGTCATACAATAAATAAAGACAACTCCTATGGCTCCTGCCGGTTGTCATACTCATCGACATGCAAGTCGTGATTCCTATTACAAGAACATGATCAATCTCATACATCACATATCATTCATCACATTCTTCTTGGCCATATCACATCACATAGCATACCCCTGCAAAAACAAGTTAGACGTCCTCTAATTGTTGTTGCATGTTTTACGTGGCTGCTATGGGTTTCTAGCAAGAACGTTTCTTACCTACGCAAGACCACATCGTGATATGCCAATTGCTATTTACCCTTCATAAGGACCCTTTTCATCGAATCCGTTCCAACTAAAGTGGGAGAGACTGGCACCCGCTAGCCACCTTATGCACCAAGTGCATGTCAATCGGTGGATCCTGTCTCACGTAAGAGTACGTGTAAGGTCGGTCCGGGCCGCTTCATCCCACAATACCGTCGAAACAAGATTGGACTAGTAACGGTAAGCATATTGTACAACATCAACACCCACAACTACTTTGTGTTCTACTCGTGCAAAGAATCTACGCAATAGACCTAGCTCATGATGCCACTGTTGGGGAACGTAGCAGAAATTCAAAATTTTCCTACGTGTCACCAAGATCTATCTATGGAGAGACCAGCAACGAGTAGAAAGGAGAGTGCATCTACATACCCTTGTAGATCGCTAAGCGGAAGCGTTCAAGTGAACGGGGTTGATGGAGTCGTACTCGTCGTGATTCAGATCACCGATGATCAAGTGCCGAACGCACGGCACCTCCGCGTTCAACACACGTACAGCCCGGTGACGTCTCCCACGCCTTGATCCAGCAAGGAGAGAGGGAGAGGTTGAGGAAGACTCCATCCAACAGCAGCACAACGGCGTGGTGGTGATGGAGGAGCGTGGCAATCCAGCAGGGCTTCGCCAAGCACCACGGGAGAGGAGGAGTAGGGAGAGAGGTAGGGCTGCACCAAGAGGGAGAGAACTCATGTGTATGGCAGCCCCAAACCTCATCTATATATAGGGGGAAGGGGGGGCTGCGCCTCCTTTAGGGTTTCCCACCCCCAAGGGGTGCGGCCAGCCCTAGATGGCAAAGGGGGTGGCGGCCAAGAGGGGAGAGGAGAGGGAGGCGCACCAATATGGGCCTTAAGGCCCATCTGGACTAGGGTTTGCCCCCTCCCACTCTCCTTTGCGCCTTGCACCCTTGTGGGGGGCGCACCAGCCCTCCTAGGGGCTGGTCCCCTCCCACACTTGGCCCACGCAACCTGCTGGGGCAGGTGGCCCCACTTGGTGGACCCCCGGGACCCTCCCGGTGGTCCCGGTACAATACCGATATCGCCCGAAACTTTTCCGGTGACCAAAACAGGACTTCCCATATATAAATATTTACCTCCGGACCATTCCGGAACTCCTTGTGACGTCCGGGATCTCATACGGGACTCCGAACAACATTCGGTAACCACATACAAACTTCCTTTATAACCCTAGCGTCATTGAACCTTAAGTGTGTAGACCCTACGGGTTCGGGAGACATGCAGACATGACCGAGACGTTCTACGGTCAATAACCAACAGCGGGATCTGGATACCCATGTTGGCTCCCACATGTTCCACGATGATCTCATCGGATGAACCACGATGTCAAGGACTTAATCAATCCCGTATTCAATTCCCTTTGTCTAGCGGTATTTTACTTGCCCGAGATTCGATCGTCGGTATACCGATACCTTGTTCAATCTCGTTACCGGCAAGTCTCTTTACTCGTTCCGTAACACATCATCCCGTGATCAACCCCTTGGTCACATTGTGCACATTATGATGATGTCCTACCGAGTGGGCCCAGAGATACCTCTCTGTTTACACGGAGTGACAAATCCCAGTCTCGATTCGTGCCAACCCAACAGACACTTTCGGAGATACCTATAATGCACCTTTATAGCCACCCAGTTATGTTGTGACGTTTGGTACACCCAAAGCATTCCTACGGTATCCGGGAGTTGCACAATCTCATGGTCTAAGGAAAAGATACTTGACATTAGAAAAGCTTTAGCATACGAACTACACGATCTTTGTGCTAGGCTTAGGATTGGGTCTTGTCCATCACATCATTCTCCTAATGATGTAATCCCGTTATCAACGACATCCAATGTCCATAGCCAGGAAACCATGACTATCTGTTGATCACAACGAGCTAGTCAACTAGAGGCTCACTAGGGACATATTGTGGTCTATGTATTCACACGTGTATTACGATTTCCGGATAATACAGTTATAGCATGAATAAAAGACTATTATCATGAACAAAGAAATATAATAATAACACTTTTATTATTGCCTCTAGGGCATATTTCCAACACTATCAGCCTCTCCACGTACAGTCCTCTTCCGCTGGATGTCGCTCGTTGACCACATTGACCACGCTGCGCTGAGAGCACTAGGGTGGTGGACAACAACAAGGCCTAGGAAGGGAACGCCATGGAGCTGGGGAAGACTACACAGTTGTTTCCCACGTGGAGGGGTGTACGAGGGTTTACTGGTTAGTCTACCGTCACCGGACAATAGTAGCAGGTGTGGGTGAGTAGAGGGATGGCCAGACCAGCGATGGGAGTAGGGTGGGGTGGTGAGGCCTGCACGGCAACAGAGCCGACCACGGGAGGCAGGAGCAAGCAATAGTAGCACAACACCAATAAAGATGACAAAGCTCAATCATATGGATGAAATCTATGGGCCGGTACCAACCTTTGTCAGGAAGCTTTTCTGTAGAGCATGCAAATGAATCACTTCTCCGGAACCACCCTTTATTATCTACGGTGGTTGCCATGCTTACTATAAACTCCTCAATTAGTTTAATGTTTCCAACATCTTCTTGTGCAGTTCCACTAAAATGTATGTTATCTTCAAACAAGATCCTTGTTTGCACAAGTAGAGATAATTATATATTACATTAAGAGTGGCATCAAATCACAGTGACAAAACAATTGCTCATTCCAGCCAAAGCAATAAATTAAGATGCAAACCTATATCATTACTTGTGTCATCACAGTTCCAGTGCTTCATTACAACACCGGGAGTTGATTTTTGTTCTTGTTCCGCTTGTTCTTCCCCTTCATCACTTGGTTTAATAACAGACAAGCTTCACCTTGAATGTAAGATTTGGCATGTCAATTATGGAGCACAAGTATAGCTCTAAACAACAACATTACTTTTCTGATGACAGTAGCAAAATACAAGCCAACAGTTGTGAAATATCATTATCTTACCTCAATGGGATATTACGGTGCACATAGAGATTGGAAGTCTGGTCTTCTTTTGTGTAGTTCACTAAAATCAAGCAACATTACCGTATAAGTAGCACAACATATGAAAGCACACTGCACAATCATGTGGAAGAAGGCCATTACTGACCTCTCATGATGCGGAATTCAAACAACTCACAAGAAGAAGATCTGAAACAAATTTACTAACACAAATAGGAAGTCAGATCTCCTCTTGTGCAGTTCCACTAAGATCAAGCAATCAAGCAACATTGTCAGTGTGACATTTTGGTTGAACTACACAAAACACTCTTAAAGCAAAAGTGTTTTGTGTAGTGCAACAAAAGGTCGCAATATGTCGTGGGTTTGTCATGGCAGATGTCCTCGTGAAAGGACTTAGTAGTGGAGCCATCGCAACAGGTTAGCTTAAAGGGGTTAAACCGGACAAGGGGACACGGGAGTTTATACTAGTCCAGCCCCTTCGATGAAGGTAAAAGCCTATGTCTACTTGTGATTGGTATTGGTAGGGTTTCGAAGGCCAGGGAGCGAATCCGCTTTGTCTGGCTTTCGAGTTGTTGTTGTCTGTCTCTAAACCGCGGCCGGGTCGTCCCTTTATATACATAGGTTGACGCCCGCCGGGCTACAGAGTCCCGAAGCCAGTTTATAAACGTATCCGGTTCGGCCTCTCTCTTTCTATCTTACTATACAAGTTACATGACTGGGCCGGTTTACATTTACATACTGTAACTCACCTTTGGGCCCTCCGTAAAGCGCCAGCATCTTTACATCTTCATGGGCTTCTAATCTTCAAAGAGTCAACCCGGCTACCCAAGGCCGGTTTACCTCCGGTAGTAATATCCCCAACATTAGGCCCCAGATTGGTTTGAACTTGTTCATGTCAATCTTCCACACTTTAGAAAAAATCTTCTCTCTTGTCTTCGTTTTTGATCTTGTAAACCGCCGTGACGTCATACTTCAAAATTATGATAAACTGTCCTGACGTCATCCATCTGTTGATATCAGAGATTTCCTTCATTTAATATATATCCAGTGCTCGAGGCGACACCTTTATTAACTTATCCATTTTTTGGACTCCTCAACTCCCGCACTTGCCATTTTTCACTTCGCCTTATAAATAGGACCGAGGGGTCATTTTCACCGTTCCCCCCCGTGCCTCTTCGCATCGTCTTCCTCGCGCCGCTCAGCCTCTGGAACTCCGCCGCCATCGTCGACCGTCATTTCTGCTCCGACCTCGGTCGCTGCATCGCCCTAAATGCACCAGAGAACTGCGGCGCCCTTCCGCTTCCTCACTAGCTCCGGTAAGTTCTCTGCTTTTTTCACCATAGATCTATTCTAGGGTTTCGATATTCCTCGCAGTTCTTCCGAAGTTCACAAGTGCTATTCTTCCATGTTCTTCCTTTAATAGATGGACACTTCATGCTTGATACATCTCTTACCATAGCTTACCTACCATGATCATCACAAATCTTTATGCGCAAAGAACTGATCTGTCTGTCAAAAATTGCTTCAGTTCTGCACCCCTTGAAGATCCAATTATTTTTGCTTTTCTGTCTTATCTCTAGATCCGAAAGTTTTATACATCATTGTGAAATCTGTTTCTCCTCGCACCAATATAAGCGATTTGATATTGGATAAATAGTCTATGCCATTAGTCCTCTGATAAACCGGAAGAGCATGTTACCTTCATAATTACGCTCCGGTTTAACAGTGTCTGATCAATCCTGCGCCAGCATTACCTTCTTTCTCATCATACTAGTCTCCGGGTTGTACCATTTATTATATTAGTACGTTTCTTACTCCCTTATCTCTTGTGTATGATCATGCATAATTTATAAACCGGCCTTTCATTTTCAGTTTGTTCGCTTTGCAATGGCCAAACAATTCACTGCCTGCAACTGGGCTCATTCCCGGGTTACTGAGGCTCAACTGGATGAGATGGTTAGCATCAGCTCTCTGCCTAAGAAAACTGAGATCAAATGGCGAGCCCCAGGAACTGAGAATCCTCCAACCCAAGACAAGGCTAAGTGGTAATCTTTGTTGACCATATAGGCCATGGTTTCAAACCGCCAGGGTCAAAATTTTATCGAGATGTGCTCGCCAGCTTCCAACTGCATCCACAAGATATTGGTCCCAATTCAGTCTCCAACTTATGCAATTTCCAAGTCTTCTGTGAAGCCTATTTACAGGAAGAACCAACTGCAGAATTGTTCCGGGATTTCTTTCACTTAAACCGTCGCACAGAGTTTGTGAATGGCCTGAATACAGAGCTTGGTGGTGTTTCGATTCAAAAGCGGAAAGAAATGGAATTTCCTCATGCCAAACACCATAGCCACCCAAAGGAATGGAACCAAACATGGTTCTATTGCAGAGACACTTCGCCTGAAGATGAGAATCCCCTCCCCGGCTTCCGAGATCATAGATTATCCAATACGCACCCAATGCCACAACGCCTGAGCTCCTCAGAAAGGGAAAAATATGCTCCTCAAATCGCCAAGCTCCAGGACTTTATGGAAAATGGTTTAACAGATGTGGATTTTGTACGCTGTTGGATATCCTGGAGTATCTTGCCGCTAAGCCGGCGTCCCGATTTAATGTGCGAATATACCGGTGAGGTTGACGATCCTCAATGCCACTGCAACATCCAATTATCTGAGGAAGAAATTATTGAAGGTGTAAAGAAAGATTCTGAATGAATCAGAACTGGTCTGTAGTCAAACCGGCCTGAGTCCCTTCTACACCAAGAACAAACCGCCTGCTATAAGCATTACACTTCCTCCTCATATCTAATATCTTTGACTTATACAAGCTGTAACCCTTCTTCTTTATATGTATAGGGTGATGACCCCTTCTGGAAACGGAAATCCATAGAAAAAGCGGCAAAGCCAACTAGAGACAAAGTGGCCAAGCCAACCCGCCCGGAGACCAAAGCTGTAAAACGGACGTCAAAGCGGAAAACGGCTGACCGGATTAATATGGAGCTTGATGATGATACTGATGACCCAGAAGCTGAGGTAGAACTTGACTCACTTGGCTCTCTTTTTATGCATCTTGTTAACAATGATCTTCCTCAGGAGGAGGCCGAAGCTAGTCAGGCTGAGGACGTAGAGGTAATTACCCTTTCCTCCGGTTCAGACTCTTGCCAACACAAAAACCTTGCCAAACAATTCGAAAAGTAAGCTTTTCTCATCCTCTTGCTCACTTGGATCCAACATTTATTTTGAAGACTCAACAACATGAGGCTCGCCGGACAACTTGGCACAATGGCCAATAGGTCACCTCTACCAGTTTACCTGATACTTTAGTTCGGAAGTGTCGGTCTGAGGTCTCTCCTACTTCTGACCATTCTTACCCCAAGGCAGGTTATTTCAGACAGCCTCTTAATCCGTCCGATTCAAATTACCAGGTGACACCTCCTTCCTCTTTTGGTGAATCGACAGCAACTCAACTCCCCCCTTTGAAAACTGTGGCTGGGTGAGTTACAAAAAACCTTTCCTTTCAATGCGCCCTACATCTTTTGAACAAGATGTTAACCCTTTTAATTCTGTTTGCAGGGCCAAAGCCAGACCCAGCAAGAAAGCTCGGGTCACCAATCCGCCAGAAGACCCTGTTGCTGAAGAAGAAGAACCAAGAGTTGAACCGGAGCAAACAGGTGAACCGGAAGGCCTCCATCCTGAAACAACGTTTGATGATCTGCCCCTTGACGGCCAACATACTGATGAACCCACAGATGCTGAGCCTGCCGCCCCTGATGCTGAACCGGCAGAACCAAACCGGGCCAATCCAATGAAAGACACTGAAATTACACCTTCATCCGCCCAAAATCCTGAAGGCCAAGGCGATGACGTTATTATTACTGGAGCCGGCCACAGTTCTCCTGGTCATCCCGTCATTTTGGCTCAGCATAGTGCCAAAGAAGAGCTAATTGCCAGGGATAAAGGTAAATGGAGCAGCGACTTATCAAACTATGCTCATCTTAACGCTGATGAGCTTCATTCCGGCTTCTTGAACTGTCTGCACTCAAACTGGGATTATGAAGCCGGTTTGGTGAATTTGATGAAAGAACGATATGAGGTAACTTCTTCTCCCTTGCACATTGATTTATAGCTGAAATACTATTCCAAGTAGCCCCCAAGAGCCATTGTATGATTTTCAATCATAAACCGGGTCTTTATAACACTTTAAGCATCCCATCATTAATCCTTGCCAAGGCGTGTCTTCAATCATAAATAAAACTCATGTTTGAAAAATGAGATAACATTCTGTAGCATAGCCCCCAAAGGCCGGTTTAACTTGGCAAGTTAATCCGGTTTTTAATCCACACCGCCAGTTTAGAACAAACGTACATTAGCCCCCAAGTGTCAAGGATAATGCTTGCATTGTTCTGGAGACTTGCATAGAAGGTAGTATTTGAGAGCAAATAAGTATTAGCCCCCAAGTATGAAGTGGATAACTTGTTATATGCTTTATACTTAGTGCATATATATGTTGTTTTGTTGAAGATACCTTCAATGTTGCAGGATGAACTGAGAAGCAAAGATGCCAAAAACTCTGACTTGCAAGAAAATGTGAAGTCGCAACAAGCCGAAGCTGCAAAAGCCAAAGAGGAGCTGACCCAGGCCCTGGCCGGAATGGAAAAATTGAAAGAATCCTTCAATCAAGATCGTGCTGCATGGGAAACAGAAAAAGCCAGTTTGACCAAAAGAGCCGTAGATGCCGAGGAAGCCCTGAAACCGGTGGCTGAAGAACTAGCCGGTTTGAAGCGCCAAATCAACGCTATGACCTCTGCTATCTTTGGTAAGTATCTGCTTATGTATGTTGCATCAGTCAATGAATCTTAAAACTGACCACGATGTTGAAAAAATCTTTGGCAGGAACTCGGATCACTCATCTTGGTGCAGATATGCGGATGAAGCTCAAAGCGGCATACACATTGGTTGAGCAGCTATACTCTGGATCTCAGAGAGCCATTAGTACAGCAGATTATAACAAACCGGCACCAACATTGATTAAGGAAACACTTGAGAAGCTGGGCATGTTACCGACGCGTATTGCCGAGTTGAAAAGAGCCGCTGCAAGAGCCGGAGCATTAACTGCCCTTATTCGAGCCAAGGCCTGGATTCCAGATCTTGAAGCGGAGGATATCATTAAAGGGTATCCAAGCATTAAAGAAGACGGCTCAAACTTTGACAATGATGATCTTCGGCAGTTGACCAAACAGATGCGGCCAGCGGCCAGCAAATTAGCTGAAGACACCGATTTGTCCCATTTTCAACAGTTTTATGATGCAGAAGGGAAAAGACAGCCGGCCGAGATCCATGAAGTCGAAGAACTTGTGCCTCCGATTCGTAAGCACACTTATGCCCCTGATATTAACCCTTCTGATCTAATACATGAAGAAGCCGTATTCCGAGCTTTAACCAGAATCGATTGGTCAACGGCTGATTTCCAGCGGCTGGGGAGGGATGAAGAAGTGCGTGCACCAACTGATCCGCAACCGTCAAACCGTCATGATGAAGGGTCCTGATCCGGTCGCTGGTTTATATGGCTACTGTGAAAAACAATGGCACTGTTGAGCCGCTTTAAAGCTTCATGTAATAGGATAGCTGAAACTTTGTTTATCTGCCATGCCATCGAGCATGCTTCATATCCCTTTGTGACAATCTGTGCCGCCCTTCAGGATATATTTTATGCATAGTCTATGATGACTTGCCTTCCTGGGTACAAAAAACTTAAAAGTGTCTAGCGGATTACCGCTAAACATGTCATAATATCCAAGAAGTATATAGTACTTGAGCTGAATAACCAAGTGTTTGTACAAAAAATAATGTACAGAACATACCTCATTGACTGAGCAAACGTGTATACAACAAAGGTGTTTGACACCAACCCGATACGTTTGATAATCTCATCTTCAAAATGCCGGTCTATCTATTAAACCGGACCGGTATACCTACCGGATTTTCTTCATAACACTGGTGATTTAGTCAAAGCATACCGGGTCAGTGACCACCGGTTTATAACTGATCATGAGCCAACAGCTGGTGGTTGGAAAGCAAGCCGGATCAAGGATGCCGATTTATCAAAAAATACTTATGATTGTCAACAAACAAAATGCAAATAGGAAAATATGCGAGGCTTTTTACGAGCTGCCAGGCTCCAAATCGAGGCTTTTCATGGGCTGCCAGGCCTCTGAGTTAATCCATTTAACAAAGCCTTTTAAGATGGGCCTCCAATTAACCAATCACCGTTTTAACTATGACAAGTTCAGGATCTGTAAAAGATTGACTTGTCAAACGTTCGATGGGTCATGCCAGGATTACCTGGATAGGAGTGGCTTACTTGATGAAGGCAGGTTAACCCGGGGTTTTAGGTGAATACACCAGGCTTCCAAGCCGTGGCTTGATAGCCAATTACGAGGGTCCTTTCAAACTCTTTGTTGCTTTGCAAAAAAGAGCCCCCAAGTAACTTTGTGAGCGATGCTCAGCGTGTGCCTATGTTTGAGTTTGTATAATGCACAATACTCTCTTTGGCTCCACAGATTTGTCCTTGTGTGGCTGAAAAGCCTATCAAGAGGTGTAGCTGTGGTTCAAACATGACCAAGCCCCCTAGTGTTTTTCTTTATCTTTATGCAGTTGCTAAATCCGGTTTAACAAAGACTCTGCTTTGACCGTTAACTTGTAAAAGCACACATATGATATAAGAAAGAACAGATACCCCGCTTATAACGAAGGCTCCGGTTTATTATATGGTATATACACTATCATAAATATGTACAGGTGAAAAAGCCTATGGCTTCAAGTATAGTAAGGCCGAAGGAGAGCTATGTTCCATGGCCGCTTTGTCTCCTCCTCCGATTAACGTGAGTCTTCATGCTCTCGAACATCAATGAGGTAGTAGGATCCGTTGTGCAGATTTTTGCTGACCATAAAGGGTCCTTCCCAAGGGGGGGATAACTTATGCATATCAGTCTGATCCTGGATGAGCCGGAGCACCAAATCATCTTCTTGAAAGGTTCTAGTTTTAACCCGGCGGCTGTGATAACGTCGAAGATCTTGTTGATAAATCGCCGAACGTGCTGCTGCAAGATCCCACTCTTCATCCAACAGGTCCAGAGAATCCTGACGTGCCTTCTCATTATCAGCTTCAACATAAGCTGCCACACGGGGCGAATCGTGACGGATGTCACTAGGAAGAACCGCCTCTGCTCCATAAACCATGAAGAAAGGCATGTAATCCGTAGACCTATTGGGTGTGGTGTTGATGCTCCATAACATAGAAGGTAGCTCCTCGACCCAACAACCCGGCGTCCGCTTTAAGGGAACCATAAGCCTTGGTTTGATACCCCACAGAATTTCTTGATTTGCCCTTTCCGCTTGACCATTAGATTGGGGGTAAGCCACTGATGCTAGATCAAGCCGGATGTGCTCACGTTGATAGAATTCTTCCATCTCTCCTTTTGACAAGTTAGTGCCATTATCTGTTATAATACTATGTGGAAAGCCAAACCGGAATATCACCTTTTTGATGAATTGAACCGCTGTGGCTGCATCACACTTGCTGACTGGCTCTGCCTCTACCCATTTAGTGAATTTATCAACTGCTACTAACAGATGGGTCTCTTGTCCTTGGAGCACTTGAAGGGTCCAACCATATCCAGCCTCAAGTGGCAAACGGCCACGTAATTGGAATCATCCGCAACTCTTGAGCCGGAACGTGCGCATGGCGGGCAAACTTTTGACATCCATCACATCTTTTGACCAAATCCTCCGCATCAGCATGCGCCGTCAACCAGTAAAAACCATGGCGAAAAGCTTTAGCAACCAACGATTTTGATCCGGCGTGATGACCGCAATCCCCTTCATGAATTTCTCGCAAAATCTCACAACCTTCTTGAGGAGAAACGCATCGTTGAATCGCTCCTGAAACACTATAACGATGTAACTCCCCGTTGAGTATGGTCATGGACTTGGAACGCTGGATTATCTGTCGGGCCAATGTTTCCTCAACTGGTAACTCGCCCCGGTTCATGTAATCTAGATATGGGATCGTCCAATCCGGTATGGCATGCAAAGCTGCCACCAATTGAGCCTCCGGATCAGGAACAACCAAATCTTCTTCGGATGGTATTTTGATTGACGGATTGTGCAACACATCAAGAAAGACATTGGGCGGAACCGGTTTACGTTGGGAACCAAGACGACTTAAAGCGTCCGCCGCTTCATTCTTCCGCCGGTCTATATGGTCCACCTGATAACCTTTAAAGTGACCAGCCACTGTGTCCACCTCTCGCCGATATGCAGCCATGAGTGGGTCCTTAGAATCCCAAGTGCTAGACACTTGCTGAGCCACTAGATCTGAATCGCCGAAGCACTTAACCCGGCTCAAATTCATCTCTTTAGCCATCCTAAGACCGTGGAGTAAAGCCTCATATTCAGCTGCATTGTTAGTACAAGGGAACATTAAATGGAGGACATAACAAAAACTTATCACCTCGTGGGGAGGTTAATATGACTCCAGCCCCTGAACCCTCTAGCTGTCTGGACCCATCAAAATGAATAGTCCAATATGTATTATCTGGTTTCTCCTCAGGTGCCTGTAACTCCGTCCAATCGTTGATGAAATCTACGAGTGCCTGGGACTTGATCGCCGTGCGGGGTATATATCTGAGCCCGTGGGGTCCAAGCTCAATGGCCCACTTGGCAATCCGGCCAGTTGCCTCTCTGTTTTGAATGATGTCACCCAGAGGAGCTGAACTGACTACTGTGATAGGATGGCCCTGAAAATAGTGTTTGAGCTTTCGGCTTGCCATAAACACCCCATACACCAGTTTCTGCCAATGCGGATATCTCTACTTTGACTCAATGAGCACCTCACTGATATAATAAACCGGCCGTTGAACCGGATACTCTTTGCCAGGTTCTTTGCGCTCTACCATAATGGCTACGCTGACAGCCCGGGCATTAGCAGCCACATATAATAATAAGGGCTCTTTATCGATCGGTGCTGCCAGTACGAGCGGTTCCATGAGCTGTTTCTTCAGATCTTCAAACGCCTCATCAGCTGCTTCACTCCAGACAAAGTTATCCGTTTTCTTGAGCATCTGATATAAGGGAATGGCCTTCTCTCCAAGGCGGCTGATAAACCGGCTCAAGGCTGTAATCCGGCCGGCCAGACGTTGCACATCATTAATACACGCCGGTTTAGCCAAGGACGTAATCGCTGCAATCTTTTTCGGATTAGCCTCAATGCCTCTGTTTGAAACCAGAAAGCCTAAGAGCTTGCCTGACGGGACACCGAAAACACACTTCTCTGGATTGAGCATCATCTTGTAGACCCGGAGATTGTCAAAAGTTTCCCGTAGATCATCTATCAACGTCTCCTCCTTTCTGGATTTGACCATAATATCATCTACATACGCATGGACATTGCGCCCAATTTGCTTATGAAGGCAATTCTAAACACATCGCTGGTAAGTTTCCTGGGCATTCTTGAGTCCAAAGGGCATGGAAACATAGCAGAAGGCTCCAAAGGGAGTTATAAAGGCTGTCTTCTCCTGGTCCTTAACTGCCATTTTGATCTGATGATAACCAGAGTAAGCATCCAAAAAACACAAACGGTCACAACCCGCCGTAGCATCAATTATCTGATCAATGCGAGGGAGAGCAAAGGGGTCTACAGGGCAAGCCTTGTTTAAATCTATGTAGTCCACACACATGCGCCAAGTGCCGTTTTTCTTAAGAACCAGCACCGGATTGGCTAACCACTCTGGATGAAAAACTTCAACAATAAACCCAGCAGCCAACAAACGGGCGACCTCTTCACCTATAGCCTTGCGCCTTTCCTCGTTGAAGCGGCGGAGGAACTATCGGACCGGTTTGAATTTTGGATCAATGTTGAGTGTGTGCTCAGCGAGTTCTCTCGGTACACCTGGCATGTCAGAAGGTTTCCATGCAAAGATGTCCCGATTCTCACGGATGAACTCGATGAGCGCGCTTTCCTATTTGAGATCCAGGTTAGTGCTGATGTTGAACTGTTTGGATGAATCGCCAGGGACAAAGTCAACCATCTTAGTGTTTGTAGCTGATTTGAACTTCAATGCTGGATCATGTTCCGTGGTTGGATTTTTTAAGGAGGTCATGTCTGCCGGATCAACTTGCTCCTTATAGAATGTTAACTCCTCCGTGGCACAAATCGACTCAGCATAAGCCGCATCGCCTTTTTCACACTCCAAAGCAATCTTTCTACTTCCATGTACTGTGATAGTCCCCTTATGACCTGGCATTTTAAGCTGCAGGTAAACATAACATGGCCTTGCCATAAACTTAGCATAAACCGGCCGCCCAAACAGAGCATGGTACAGACTTTTGATCTTCACCACCTCAAATGTCACTGTTTCTGACCGTGAATCGTAGTCATCTCCAAAAGCTACCTCCAAAGCTATCTTACCAACAGGACATGTAGACTTACCAGGCACCAAACCACTGTCAGCCTTGCGCTTACCAGCGTTCCCATGGCCTGCCGGATTGTGGTGTTGGCCTTTGGCATTGCCAATCTTCTTACCCTTCTCCGGTTTGTCCTCCTCTGAATCCGGATCCTTGGTATTATCTGAATCGGCGTATTTAACCAAAGCAGCCATGAGTGTTGACATGTCGTTGCAGTGACGTTTGAGCCTTCCCAACTTCTGTTTCAACGGTTTGAAACCGCAATTACCCTCTAACGTTAACACTGCAGTGTCTGCGTTGATACGATCTGACGAATGCAAAATCGCCGAGACTCGTTTGACCCAATGGGTCGTGGACTCCCCTTCCTCTTGGACACAAGCGGCCAGATCTACAATTGACATCGACTGCTTACACGTATCCTTGAAGTTCTGGATAAACCGGTGCTTCAATTCGGCCCATGATCCAATAGAGTTGGTCGGCAGGCTCTTCAACCAAGTGCGAGCTGTTCCTTCCAACATCATGGTGAAATATTTAGCACACACCGCCTCGTCCACATCTAACATCTCCATTGCCATCTCATAGCTCCCCACCCACGCCTCTGGCTGCAAATCGGCGGTATAATTTGGTACCTTACGAGGTCCCTTGAAATCCTTGGGTAGTCGCACATTACGCAAAGCAGGAGATAAGCACGGTACCCCTAAGGAACGGAACATCGCCCCTGGCTCCACGGAGGTAGTGGGGTGAACCGGAGTATGCTGTCGTGCCTCGTGTCGAGCTGTCAACTCGGCCTCTCGACGTGTGCGACCATGATCCACAACATCTTGTGCATTGGCACCTCCCCCAGCCGGGTTGTTCCCTCGTGGCGAATTTCGGCGGCGTGCACTACTGGACACGGCCGGTTCGTCTTCCACGTGTCTGCTATAACTCCGGCTTGGGCGGGGAGTGGAGTGAATCCTCTCACGGCTGTGTGAATATGCTTGCTGTTGATTTAGTGTTGTCTGAAGGAGATCCCTGGCCCGACGTGCTTCCACTGCCACTGGTGACTCGCCGTCGGTTGGGAGGGCCGCCAGGCGTGACGTAGCAGCCACAATGTTGTCCAACGGGTTGGAATAATGCCCGGGCGGCGTTGATGGTACAATGTTGTTCTAGCGAGGCAGGTCCGTCGTGCGCGGCTGAATCGGCGCTCCTGCTCCCGGCGCCCCCGCCTGGTTACCAGCTCCTGCGCCTCGCATGTTGAAAAGATTCTGCGGCTCATAAACCGACGGGAGGCGTGATCAGTACCTTCTTCTCATGACTTCCTCTAAAGCATTCTGGTCCAGTCTAATCCGGTAAGCCTGTGCTTCCAACTCGGCCCGCTCCGTAGCCATCCTGGCGTTCTCTGCTGCCAGGTCCGCCTTGGCCTGGGCTATCTGATCTTTCACCTTTGCAATATCCGCATCATGCTGATCCCTGGCTGCTGCGTCTACCTCTGGGGACATCAATGTTGCCAGAGCGTCAAACAAATCGGATAAGACTTGGGCCGGAGGTGGCCCCGAGCTTCCTGCCCCTGCTGGTGTGGCCGTTGTCGAACCGGGGAGCATTGCTGCGGCGGTAGATGAATGAGGCGCCGATTGTGTGCCGGCCATGAAGATGGCGGCCCGATTTAGCAGACCGGGGAATTCGGAATACTGTTGCCCTCGGATCCTCCCTCAATTCGGCCGTCCTGCAACTGGTAAAGCGATTCGGTTTCTCCAGAAGACTCGTCATCAGAGCAGATTACGGTTTCTCCTTCGGACACCGGTCAGTCCTCGTGCCCTGATCCATGGACGACACCTACGAAAACATGCCTTGCCTCAGGCTGAACCGGCGAAGGACTTGCACGCCGAACCGTTTCGATGATGTCGGTGCAGATGTCCGACTCAGGGGCCGGTTCGCCGATCTTGCCGATGAAGACGTGAATCCCACCAAAGGGGACCCGGTACCCGTATTCGATTGAATCGGCCTCGGGACCCCATCCTGCATTGTCGATGTAGAGCTTGCCGCGGCGACTCTTCGTCATCCGGCCCACAACGTATCCCATAAGTCCATAGAAGCTGCCCTTCAAGAACTCGAAACCATCGTGCGATAGCCCCACGGTGGGCGCCAACTGTCGTGGGTTTGTCACGGCAGATGTCCTCGTGAAAGGACTTAGTAGTGGAGACATCGCAACGGGTTAGCTTAAAGGGGTTAAACCGGACAAGGGGAGACGGGAGTTTATACTAGTTCGGCCCCTTCGATGAAGGTAAAAGCCTATGTCTAGTTGTGATTGGTATTGCTAGGGTTTCGAAGGCCAGGGAGTGAATCCGCTTTGTTTGGCTTTCGAGTTGTTGTTGTCTGTCTCTAAATCGTGGCCGGGTCGTCCCTTTATATACATAGGTTGACGCCTGCCAGGCTACAAAGTCCCAAAGCCGGTTTATAAACGTATCCGGTTCGGCCTCTCTCTTTCTATCTTACTATACAAGTTACATGACTGGGCCGGTTTACATTTACATACTGTAACTAGCCTTTGGGCCCTCCGTAAAGCGCCATCATCTTTACATCTTCATGGGCTTCTAATCTTCAAAGAGTCAACCCGGCTACCCAAGGCCGGTTTACCTCCGGTAGTAATATCCCCAACACAATAGTAACAAGGTGAAGTATATAACCAAGTTTAGACAGAGGTGCAAAGGAAACAATTACTGGTCAATAACAGTGGATGACACAGAAGCCCGCAAAAGGAACCATCTTACTTATCTAAATGGGAAATAATGCAATACAGTTGCATTTCTCAAACAGTGGCATTGATTCATATTAACAGAGATATTATATTAACAATAAAATTCGTTAAGCATGTAATTTGCTTTTAACTATGGCATTGCTTCAATTTTCCAGCGGCATTATTAGATTCACAACAACTAAAGAGTTGTACGGGACAATGGACGCACTAGCACCATGTGCATCTACCGATGTATAAAGGGGTGATGCACAGTCTATTGCAACAAAGAACAAACAACCAAGGAGCATATTTGTGTTGGTCCCATCTTTGTTATCGTTAGACACCTTTCCCTATGTGAGGGCAACAAATCTAGTCATGCTCAAACGCTATAGCCTTGTCCCCTACCCACATAAAGATCAGTTCGCTACAGATGTGCCGAGGGAGTCCTGGATTAGGGGGTCTCCGGATAGCCGAACTATATCCTTTGGCCGGACTGTTGGACTATGAAGATACAAGATTGAAGACTTCGTCTCGTGTCCGGATGGGACTCTACTTGGCGTGGAAGGCAAGCTAGGCAGTACGGATATGGATATCTCCTCCTTTGTAACCGACCTTGTGTAACCCTAACCCCCTCCGGTGTCTATATAAACCGGAGGGTTTTAGTCCGTAGGACAACATACAATCATACCATAGGCTAGCTTCCAGGGTTTAGCCTCTCCGATCTCGTGGTAGATCAACTCTTGTAATACTCATATCATCAAGAATAAATCAAGCAGGATGTAGGGTTTTACCTCCATCAAGAGGGCCCGAACCTGGGTAAAACATCGTGTCCCCTGCCTCCTGTTACCATCCGCCTTAGACGCACAGTTCGGGACCCCCTACCCGAGATCCGCCGGTTTTGACACCGACATTGGTGCTTTCATTGAGAGTTCCTCTGTGTCGTCGCCGTTATGATTGATGGCTCCTACTATCATCGATAGCGATGCAGTCTAGGGTGAGACTTTTCTCCCAGGATAGATCTTTGTGTTCAGCGGCTTCGCACTGCGGGCCAACTCGCTTGGCCGTCTGGAGCAGATCGAAAGTTACGCCCCTGGCCACCAGGTCAGGTTTGGAAGCTTAAACTACATGGCCGATATCCGTGGAGACTTGATCTTCGACGGATTCGAGCCCTTGCCTTGTGCGCCACGCGGTCACGATGAGTACGATTTAGCTCTACTATCGGACAGTGTTCGAGAAATCGCACCGGCAGCCGCTCCGACCCTCAATTCGGAGCCAGTTGCGCCATCCATGGACGGGTGGATAGACCTCGCCACGGAGGCCGTATCCTCTGCGGCGATCAAGCCGAATATCGACCTTACCCTTCACGAGAGCCGTGTTGCTAAACTGTCGGATCCTTCTCCGGCCACGGACTCCGAACCGCCTGCGCCCGTTCCTGTCAAATCCGATTGGGCGCTGATCATGGAGTTTACCTCCGTGGATATTTTTCAGCACTCACCCTTTGGCGACATACTGAATTCATTAAGGTCTCTCTCCTTGTCAGGAGAGTCCTGGCCGAACTACGTCCGACAGGATTGGGATGCGGATGACGAAGAAATTCGCTGCCCACCCACCACCCACTTAGTAGCCACTGTCGATGACTTAACCGACATGCTCGACTTCGACTCCGAAGACATCGACGGTATGGACGTCGATGCGGGAGGCGAAGCGGAAACACTGACCATAGGGCACTGGACGCCCACTTCGTCACATGATGTATACATGGTGGACATACCCAAAGAAAACAACGACGAGGAACGGAAGGACGTAGCGAAGGGTTGTTCCCTCGAGAAGCAAAAGCGGCGGCATAAACGCCACTCCAAATCCCGCCTCGACAGAAATAACAATCATATAGACCCAGCGATAGAGCAGGGTGCACCATCGCCTGACCAGGGCAACATGGGGAATCAAACCGAACAACCCGACTCCGTCGAAGATAACAGTTCGGACGACATCACACCGGACAGGCGCCAGGAGCAACATAATGCCCACCAAAGGCTTGTTGCCACGGCGAGGAGTCTGAAAAAACAGAAGCAAAGGCTCAAGGCTGCACAAGACACACTCAAAATCAAATGGAGTGAAGTACTCAACACTGCAGCGAAGTACGACAGTTATCGCCACACCAAGAGCTATCCGAAGTGAAAGTTGCTACCTGAATTTGATGAGGAGGCCTTAGATCCTCCACAATTAAAAAATAAAATGGCCATCCGGTCGGATAGATGACCTCACAGCCAACATAAAGCGGCAAACGATGCCGCACATAAACTAGTACGTGATCCGCGTAAGGGCTTGCATCAAAAGGACGGCGCAACCAGATCCATCTATGGACCACACAGGCGTGCTCCAACATACAATGCAACACAACAAACATACGAACACCATAGTACGCCCAAATACAGGGGTGCCGCACACCGTCTATGTTTCACCGACGAGGTGCTGGACTATGAATTTGCAGAGGGATTCAAACCCGTAAACATAGAGGCTTACGACGGAACAACAGACCCTAGGGTCTGGATTGAGGACTAAATCCTCCACATCCATAAGGCTCGAGGAGACGATCTCCACGCCATCAAGTACTTACCCCTCAAGCTCAAGGGGCAGCTCGGCACTGGCTTAAAAGCCTCCCCGAAAACTCCATCGGAAGCTGGGAAGAGCTCGAAGACGCCTTTCGAGCAAATTTTCAAGGGACATATGTCCGACCACCGGATACAGATGATTTAAGTCATATAACTCAACAGCCCGGTGAGTCAGCCTGAAAACTTTGGAACAGGTTCCTCACTAAAAAGAACCAAATAGTTGACTGTCCGGACGCCGAAGCCTTAGCAGCCTTCAAGCATAGCGTTCGAGACGAATGGCTTGCCAGACACCTCGGTCAAGAAAAGCTGAGAACAATGGCAGCATTAACAAGCCTCATGACCCGTTTTTGCGCGTGCGAGGACAGCTGGTTAGCCCGATGCAACACCAGCGACCCAAGTACATCTGGAGTCAGGGATGGAAACGGGAAATCATGATGCAGCAAGAATAAGCGCCGGAATAAAGAAGACGGCCCGAAGAGCACGACGGTAAACGCTGGATTTAGAAGCTCTCGGCCAGGGCAGCAGAAGCCGCCCTCCAAAGGAAACAGAGATGAATTGTCCAGCCTAAACAAAATTCTGGACCAAATATGTCAGATCCATAGCACCCCGGATAAAGTTGCAAATCATACCCATAGAGAATGTTGGGTCTTCAAACAGTCCGGCAAGCTCAACGCCGAACACAAGGGGCAGGATACACCGAGTGAAGACGAGGACGAGCCTCGCAAGCAAAGCATAAGGGAACAGAAGAAATTCCCACCAGAAGTCAAAACAGTCAACGTGTTACACGTGATAAAAGGGAGAAACAAAGCGGCACCTTTAGAGGAACATGCCCCAGGGCCTATCACCGCGGAGCTCCACCACTGGTCGTCCCAACCGATCACCTTCGACCATCGGGATTACTCGGCAAGTATCCGGCGTGTAGGATGGGCTGCCTTGGTATTAGATCCAATAATTGACGGATACCACTTCACCCGGGTCCTAATGGACGTCGGCAGCAGTTTAAATCTGATATATCAGGACACAGCCCGCAAAATGGGGATAGACCGAACAAAAATTTGCTGCAACAATGCTACCTTTAAAGGAGTAACGCGAGGCCCGGAGGCTCACTGCAGGGGCTCCCTGCTACTAGAGGTTATATTCGGCTTCCCCGACAACTTTCGCAGCGAAAATCTAACTTTCCACGTTGCTCCATTCCAAAGTGGCTATCAAGCACTACTCGGACGCGAAGCTTTCGCTCGTTTTAACGCAATACCGCATTACGCTTCCCTCAAGCTCAAGATGCCCGGTCCACGCGACATCATTATAGTAAATGGAAGTATTGAGCGCTCCTTGCGCGCCGAAGACGGTGCGGCCGCCTTGGCCGCCGCACACTAAACAGCCTCACCAACTCAAGCATTCGACAGGTCATTAAGACCACGGACACGGCTAGACGAGTTCGGCTTAGCTATATGTAATTAATACAGGTTTGATGGCTATACCCCTATTACAATACAAGGGGCTCAACGCGCGTGCAAAAGTGGCAATAAGGCTCACCTTTACTCATTTTCAACTATATATTGTTTATTATAACTTAACTTTTGCACGACAAATTTTCAATTAAGTTCCTCTCTTTTTCATATGACCATCATGCTACACCCGTCCAGGATACGGCACAACGGAGACACAGGCGCAGACGTGCAGCAGGGACCCGTTCCAAGGATTCTTTGTAGATTAAGACCCTGCGTAAACCTTATTTACTGTCTCCTGTTGACTTACATCCCTCGGATTCTCAGTACAACCGAGAAGGATGCTGACGTCTTGGCATGTGGCCACGCTAGAATAATGCACGTACCTGGACACCAGGGGCTTATTACAAAGGGTACTGTTTAGACCCGGTTTACACCATAAAGACCGAATACCTTAGGGAGTGTTCGGCGTCGCGAGTTTGGCCTTATATGCATCAGCTCTGAATCATGTCTTTGGTCAAATGTTGGGTTTGCCCGGCTCCTGTGTTTTGCTGCCTTACGTTCCGCTCTATCGGCTAAGGCGGCACTAGGAGAACTGCTGCGATTGTGCCCTGGTTCATCCGGACGAGCACCTCAGTAGAGAAAGCCGAAAACTGACTGTCATGATATAGCGTGAGACTGGTCAACCACTCGATGACCTGTTGGAATCTTCGGGATTCCTCCACATTAACGAAGGTCCGTTTCCTGGCCAGGCATGTACGCACCCCGAATCTGGATGAGTGCGGAGCCACCAGGGGCTATATAGTAGCCCCACTGTCAAACTCCTATGGCTAAGTGAAAGTGTTAAAGCATTGTAGTCCGGTTGCCTAGTTCGCTGCGCTATCACCTCCTTAATAGGACCAGACGTTGGATTAAGTGTGAATACATGTCTTTTGCGAACACCCCCGCATTATATGCGTGGGGGCTGAAGCCGATGACTGCAATCTTTCACGTTATATACATGCATACATAAACGGCCGCACAGGAGGCATCACAATACTTTCGGGAAAAAGTATAAATACAGCCTTGGTAAAATCAATAAAACATTGTTTTTACAATAGGAATACATATCACTCAAACATAACATTCTTCGAGCACTGGGCCTCTATCGCACGAGCGCCCTCAAGAACTTCTTCAAAATAGTGCTTGGCAGTCACTCGGCCTATGGCCAAACCCTGCACCGCGACAGTGGTGGCATCCATCTCCACCCAGTATGTTTTGACACGGGCAAGAGCCATCCGCGAGCCTTCTATGCACGCCGACCTCTTCATCGCATTAATGCGTGGCACCGCACCAAGGAACTGCTGCCCCAAGCTAAAATAACTGTTCGGCTTTGGCCTTTCCGGCCATAGATGATCCACGACAGACCTCATGGCGAGTCCGGACAATCTATTGAGTTCAGCCCATTCGGCAAGCTGATCAGTCAATGGAAGCGGACGCCCTGGAACGTTAAATTGCGACCAGAATAGCTTGTCCACTTCACGATCTATTTGATCTTGGAAGTATTCGGCCGCATCGATAGCACTCGCCGCTAAGTCCATATATGCATCGGCCGAACTCCACAGCCGATCCAGAGGGGCATACCGCGGATCATCGAACTTCCTCCACAGCATAAAGGGCTTCCCAGCCACAATGTCCCCGGCTTCACGCAGCTCCTCCTTCTTCACTCTCATTGCAGAGCGGGTGTCTTTGGTCGCCATTGTGGCCTTTTCAAGGTCCGTAGCCTTCGCCCAGTTTTCTTCTTCAAGAAACTGGCAGCGGTCGGCAGTGTCTTTTAACTTCACAGCCATTTTGGCCATTTCCTCTTTGCTCTCGCTATGTGCAGCCTTCTCGGCTCTCAATTCTTCGGCCGCCTTCGAAGCGGCCGCATTACTATTCCTTGCTTGCTCCTTGGCTCGGGCAAGCTCCGCCCACAGGGCCTCCATGGTGGCAGCTCCATCTGCAGTCACAACATATTAAAGATACTGGCATCACGCTGCTCTTACTATGTGACATTCACTATAAACATCACCTACCCTGTGCCTCATCAAGCCGCTTGTTAACAAGCTCGATGTCGGCATCCGCCGCATCCAGTCGCCGCTTTAGTTCGGCAACCCCATCAGTCCGGCTAGCCACCGGAGCTTCAGACACCTGCACATAAAGGCGGTGTGGTTATTACCTGGGACTACGATCCTCTGTTCGCCGCCGTTCTCAATGACAACCAGAGTCTTAGGGGCTACTATCTACACAGGGCACACCTAAAATGCGCGGTACCATCACAAATGTATATCATTTCACGTACCTCAAAGCCCGTCAGTAGACTCATAAAGGCTTCATGCAACCCGTTTTTGGCGGACGAAATCCTTTCAATCACCGTACACATTAATGTACGGTGCTCTTTTGAGATAGTCGCTCGCTCTAGCAGACCCTTCAGTACGTCCGACCGCATACCAGATGGTGCCGGACTCTTTTGATTGCTCTCTTCAAGAGCCGGATACTGAGGGCTTCGGGTGACCATGGGATTACCTTCTGGCCTTACCGGACCCGGAGAAACTCTCCGTGGTGACACTTCATGGTCGCTCGCTTCTTGAGCCAGGGATTCCGGGGGAGGCATTTCGCTCTCCATCATCTCCGGAAGAAGATCCCCCGAAGACGAGCTCTGCTGAGAAGGGCTCAGATCCGAACTGCAAGATAGATGCTTCAATTATCTTCCTCAGAAGTAAGGTAGTATATCTTCACTATTAAGTACTTTTTGATTACTTACAACTCGTTAGAGGGCTAATCCCCGCACGTACTTTGTTCGGCAAGAGCACCCACCGAGGCGGGACCCTCTGGTGGAGTTTTATTCTCCCGTTTGGAAACCTTGGTTTCCGGATCGTCAGAGGTAGTCCTCTTCCTCCCCTGGGGCGAGGGAATGTCAGATTCCTTCCCTTGGTTATCCTCCCTCATGGAGGCGCTCGTTCCCTCGGTTGGAATAGTTAGCAGTGGGGGCCCACTTTCGCCCTCTTTATTCCCCTTCATCTTCCTTTGAGGGCACCGGGCAAGGTGCTGGCTCGAGCATCCTTTCCAGCACCGGATTATCCAAGGCTTCGGGAACGGGGGCCGAACACCGGATCATCTTCGCCTTTGTTATCCAGACCTGGTCAAAAAGCGATTCTTCAGAATGACGTCATGATGAATGAAAGACAGTGTGTTCGACTAGAAGATTACTTACTTGGGCAGCGGTGCGGTTGCTGCTCAGGCCCACGTCCTCGGAGGTGTCCAGGCACTCTATTTGGGGTCCGAAGAACAACTTGTACATCTCCTCGTGCGTCAGGCCGAGGAAATTCTGAATAGTGCGCGGTCCTTCTAGGTTGAATTCCCACAAGCGGAGGGGCCGGTGTATGCAAGGCTTGACTCGACGGACCAGCATGACTTGCACTACCATAACCAAACTAAAATATCCCTCGAAGAGATCTCGGATGCGGCTCTGCAGTATGGGCACATCCCTGGCTGGACCCCAGCTTAGCCCCCTGCTGATCCATGACATCAGTTGTGGTGGAGGGCTCGAGTGAAAGGCGGGGGAAGCTACCCACTTGGCACTTCTGGGAGCGGTGACGTAGAACCAATCCCGTTGCCATAATCCGGACATCTCTGGAAAGGAACCCTTTGGCCACGGAGCTCCAACGATCTTGCTTATTAATGCCCCTCCGCATGCTGCATGCTGCCCCTCAACCGTCTTCGGATTCACATTAAAGGCCTTGAGCCACAGGCCGAAGTGAGGGGTAATGCGGAGGAAGGCCTCACATACGACAATAAATGCCGAGATGTGGAGAAAGGAATCCGGGGCTAGATCGTGGAAGTCAAGCCCGTAATAGAACATCAAACCCCTTACGAAGGGATCCAGAGTGAGGCCTAGTCCTCGGAGGAAGTGGGAGATAAACACGATGTCTTCATTGGGTTCAGGAGTAGGGACGACCTGCCCTCGGGCGGGCAGCCGATGCGAGACTTCGGCGGTCAAGTATCTTGCTTCTCTCAACTTCTTGATATCATGTTCCGTGATGGAGGAGGGCATCCACCAGCCCTGGAGGCTGGATTCGGACATGATTGAAGGTCCGAAGCACCTGACCTGGGCTTTGGGTGTTAGAACTCGAGGCGGGGGAAGGATTCGATTGAGCACGGGAGAAAAAAAGTAAAAGCCTTGACCCTTTATAAAGAGGGTGGATATCAAGCGTCCTCCTTGTGGCCGTTTGAGACTTGCCTAAAATCTTGGAGTCCTAGGCGTGGTTGGGTTACCCACGACTGTATTGATGAGAATCTCGTAATAAGGGGGACACGATCTCTGCTTTGACAAGATGTGTCAAGAAACTGCCTCGCGTTATGTGCGGGGCTAGTTAAAGAAAAATAGTTTGAATAATCACCGAGCCATGGCGTGATGTCATGTTGCCAAAGTGTGTCAGCAGATTAGATTTGTGGAAATATTATTCTCTCTATGGTGGTATGTGGAACTTATTTTGCAGGGTTGGACACTATCCTTTTATTCGAACTCTTCTGTGGTGTATCCGGAGGAGGAACCCGCCTTGCAATGCCGAAGAGAACACTGCGTGCCGGACTCATCATCATTGAAGCCTGGTTCAGGGGTTACTGAGGGAGTCCTGGATTAGGGGGTCTCCGGACAGCCGGACTATATCCTTTGGCCGGACTGTTGGACTATGAAGATACAAGATTGAAGACTTCGTCTCATGTCCGGATGGGACTCTACTTGGCGTGGAAGGCAAGCTAGGCAGTATGGATATGGATATCTCCTCCTTTGTAACCGACCTTGTGTAACCCTAACCCCCTCCGGTGTCTATATAAACCGGAGGGTTTTAGTCCGTGGGACAACATACAATCATACCATAGGCTAGCTTCTAGGGTTTAGCCTTTCCGATCTCGTGGTAGATCAACTCTTGTAATACTCATATCATCAAGAATAAATCAAGCAGGACGTAGGGTTCTACCTCCATCAAGAGGGCCCGAACCTGGGTAAAACATCATGTCCCCTGCCTCCTGTTACCATCTGCCTTAGACGCACAGTTCGGGACCCCCTACCCGAGATCCGCCAGTTTTGACACCAACATGTGCGTACTGCATTTGTCATTGTTTTCCCTTTCCGACCAATGTAGGTATTGGTTAGACAGTCTATAATGCTTTCCCCCTTCCTTTCCTCTTTGATCCACATCCTAGATTCATGATATACAACTTTTCCCACTACTTTACCGTTTGATCCAACACCTAGATTCGAGTGCAGAAGCGGAAAAAAATCCACATGCAGTTAGAGCAATGCATGTGGATTAAGTAAATTATACCTCAAGGTTGTCGGGGTGTGGCTCAGTGGGCGGTCAGAGGCCGATCTGCCCAGACTATGTATGAAGTGGGGAAGAAGGGGTCAGAGGCCCTCCCACGCCGTCGGTGGGTGAAAGAGAACAGTTGCGCCGGTAGTGGATTCCCTCCCTCGCCGAAGGCGACAACGTTAAGCCTCCTTCCCTTCCTCGTCGGATGGGATCCTACCGTCTCTTTGACCAATAGTGAGGGAAGAGAGAGAAAGAGAGGCTAACACAGTCTTGCTTAGATCTAGAGAGGGTGAGAGAGTGTGAAGAGAGCAACTACAAGCGCTGAAGCACTAGTGTGTATATATATAGTGGAAAGAGAGTGCGAGGAGAGCAAACCCTAGAAAACAAGCGCCGAGGCTACAACATATATAGTTGGAGTAGTTCTCATTTTCTCTGCATAAAAATCATTTTAAATTGTGCATGAAATGGAACTCTTTATTTAACGCAGTGAAGAAAAATACTAGGTCAATGCTAATACGTGAAGAAAATTTAATGCTCGAAGGAGTCAACTCGCAATTAACGCTGCACGCCACCCGGTCGCGCTTACTATCGTTCATGTGTGGTACACGACCCTCCGAAGTGAACAACAACTGGACCACACACGGTCAAAATATTGGAAAGGTGGGCCGCACCATCCTCCAATTTTAAATATTTTTGAGAAATTTAATTTTAATTACTTTGCATGTACACTTTGCTCTTTTCCAATAATGAGCGGGCACTTGTATTCGGCCTAAATCAGTGTGCTACCATATCTCGTATTACTGCCTCCGTCTAGGTTTTTACGTCACGTCATATATTTTTTGTCAAAGTTTGACCAAAAATTTTAACTACTCACTCCTTTCCGGTTTATAGGGCTTAAATTTGAAATGTCATCAACCAAGGCAGATGATGAGTGGAGAAATGTACTCCGTTTCGTACTTTACAAAATTACGCAAACTTTAATCTGCATTAATTACAATATATTCATGGACGACCACTAAATGAGTAGAAATGGTTACATGCACTGGTTGGTTTCTTTAGACGGGAAGTAGTGAACTGCTAATACATGCCAACAAAAAATAAATATTATTGGCTTCTTTTTTTATGTGTTCAAAATGCTATAGTGCGAGGCAGCGATTGTGTCTCCGACAGACGTGCGTGTACCCCTTCTCTTCTTGTACGTACTCCATTTATCTCACTTCCTGTGGCTTCCCACTCCCATGATATTCCTATTCTATGAACCTGTGTGTGTGTGTGTGTGTCTGTTTTAACAACGGTGCGTGTTAGAGAGAGCGACACATCGACCTACAAAGAGATGGTGTGTAGTCTACATACTAACTCCAAAGCCACGAGAGTCGGTGCATCCTCTCGTTTCTGGGCATCTGGTCGGGACAGCTGACATGCCCGCTCCTGACCACCCTGGCCCACCCAAGGCCCCTCCATCACCCACGCGCGCTTCCCTCCTGAAACGGTCAGCACCGCTCCAGAGAATCGGTGCCGCATTCATGCCCGGGTAGAGCGGACGTGACCTATCACTGGCGCATGCGTTGAAGGGAGAAGCGGATTCAATGAAGAGTGATGGTTGCTTCGTCCGTCCAACTTACTGCCAGGTCTATGTGATTTGACGGCCCATTGGTCATTATTAATAAGGTGGTACGATGGTGCTGAGTCTCACTTGTAACGTACACTTTACTTTGGTGCATGACACGTGCACCGGATGTTGGATGTCCCATGTTTCGGCAAAAGGAGGTAGAGAATCTCCACTCTTTACAATTTTCTTCACTCTTTCAGTGGAGGAGTGCAAAATCAGCGAAAACACGGCAGCTCGGTGAAAACACGAAAGCAGTGAAAAACGTACAATGCTATGAAGTTTTCAGCTTCTGTTTCATGTTTCTTGCATCACTACAGGAGGATTGTCCAAACGCGACAGTCGAATCAGAGACCCTTCGATGAAACTGTGTGCGATGCCATAATCGCAAACGGTGGTGTAAAAACCCGTCAAAAAGGTGCAAAACATTTGCGATGACAAATGCATCAAACACGGGTCAGAATTTAGTTGCGTGTGCGATGCAGGGCATACAATTCAGCTTAATGAACTGTTTGTGATGAGGAGGCACAAAAGAAACAGGCAGCCAAATGAAGGTGTGTGTGATATACAACATATGGTTCACTGGGATGAACTGTGTGTGATTAGGGAACACAATGGAAACGGTTCAACTGAACAAGATGTGTGTGATACGCGGCAAACAGGTCCGTAATCTGAAATGTGTGCGAAGACCAATAATAACACAAACGATTGCTGCTAATAAGCCGTGTGAATTGCTCTGTCTATAGTAGAATAACATGTATATATATAACTGAAATAAACATCCAATTACATAAGTGACTATACAGATCATTCACACACACCTCAATAAACAATTGCATGCATTCTAAAGTAGGAGAAACGATCTTCTAGTCATCTACTTCTTGTGACGCTCCCGCCACTACTATGTGGCTCAATCCCTCATCTGGGTCAGGAAGAAGACAGTTCCTCATGTCAACGATCCGCATGCACATCTCGTAGCTTGTGTACGTGTCCATGGCCGGGTACTTGACATGTTGTTCATGTAGTCTCTTATGCCACACACTGTGCCAGGCATTCTTGTCCTTATTGCTCTCTTGCTTCATCTTCGTGTAGTAGGGGTCGGATGGCCGAGGCGAGGTCAACCAGGGAGTTCAGTTTGCTTTTGTCGGTGTCCCAGACCTTGTAGTGGTGCTGGATGTTGACAAGATTCGGGCATTTCAAGTCCGAAACCTTGAGCGCTTTTAGATCGTTGATGGTGTCCACCGTAGCGAAACTATATGTGACGCCCCCGATTTGACTATACACTAATCATACACGCGAATGTGTACGATCAAGCTCAGGGACTCACGGGAAGATATCACAACACAACTCTACAAATAAAATAAGCAATACAAGCATCATATTACAAGCCAGGGGCCTCGAGGGCTCGAATACAAGAGCTCGATCATAGACGAGTTAGCGGAAGCAACAATATCTGAGTACAGACATAAGTTAAACAAGTTTGCCTTAAGAAGGCTAGCACAAAAGTAGCAACGATCGAGAAGGCAAGGCCTCCTGCCTGGGACCTCCTAACTACTCCTTGAAGTCGAACTCCACGTAGAATCATCCTCAGGATCCTCTGGCTCCTGGACTCCATCATCTGGTCACAACAACCGAGTATAGAAAGGGGGAAAGGGGGGAGCAAAGCAACAGTGAGTACTCATCCAAAGTACTCGCAAGCAAGGAGCTACACTACATATGCATTGGTATCAATGAAAGGGGGTAGTATATGTGGATTGAACTGCAGAATGCCGGAATAAGAGGGGGATAGCTAGTCATGTCGAAGACTACGCTTCTGGCCGCCTCCATCTTGCAGAATGTAGAAGAGAGTAGATGGTAAGTTCACCAAGTAACATCGCATAGCATAATCCTACCCGGTGATCCTCCCCTCGTCGCCCAGTGAGAGAGCGATCACCGGTTGTTTCTGGCACTTGGAAGGGTGTGTTTTATTAAGTATCCGGTTCTAGTTGTCATAAGGTCAAGGTACAACTCCGGGTCATCCTTTTACCGAGGGACACAACTATTCGAATAGATCAACTTCCCTGCAGGGGTGCACCACATTTCCCAACACGCTCAATCCCCTTTGTCCAGACACACTTTTCTTGGTCATGCCCGGCCTCGGAAGATCAACACGTCGCAGCCCTACCTAGGCACAACATAGAGGTCAGCACGCCGGTCCAAATCCTATGGCGCAGGGGTCTAGGCCCATCGCCCATTACACACCTGCACGTTTCGTACGCGGCCGGCGAGCAGACCTAGCCTCCCTTATACAAGAGCAGGCGTTCCAGTCCAACCCGGCGGGCGCTGCTCAGTCGCTGACGTCAAGAAGGCTTCGGCTGATACCACGACATCGAGTGCCCATAACTGTTCCCGCGTAGTTGGTTAGTGCGTATAGGCCAGTGGCCAGACTCAGATCAAGTACCCAGACCTCGTTAAGCGTGCTATTTTTGAAATAACCGCGGACGCCGACCAGGGCCAGGCCCACCTCTCTCCTAGGTGGTCTCAACCTACCTTGTCACTCCGCCACAAAGATCCACTGAGAGGGCCGTCGGGACAAACGTCCTTTCAGACCCAATCCGTGACTCACTCGCGGGTACTCTACGAGCCGACCCGACTTTAGTCATCACAGGTATCATATAATATGTATAGTATATACCTGTGATCAACACCCGATGTGATGACGACCCGATAGTATAGCATGGCAGACTAACAAGAATGTAGGGCCACTGATGATAAACTAGCATCCTATACTAAGCATTTAGGATTGCAGGTAAGGTATCAACAACTGTAGCAACAATGACAGGCTATGCATCATAATAGGATTAACGGAAAGCAGTAACATGCTACACTACTCTAATGCAAGCAGCAGAGAGAAGAATAGGCGATATCTGGTGATCAAGGGGGGGGGGGCTTGCCTGGTTGCTCTGGCAAGGAGGGGTCATCTTCGATGTAGTCGAACACATGGACATCGGCAGCGGTCTCGGAGTCTGCCGGAAAGGAATAACGAAGGGGGAACACAATAAAAAAACAGAGCAATCAAATGTAACACAAAGCAAGACGCGACAATACGTTGTGCTAGGGGTGACCTAACGTAGGGATAGGCGATACTGGTGAAGGGGGGAAACATCCGGGAAAGTATTCCTGGTGTTTCGCGTTTTTGGGTAGATGAACCGGAGGGGGAAAGTTGCGTGCTCGCTATGCTAGGGATGTGTGGCGGACGAACGGGCTGCATATTCGGATTTGTCTCGTCGTTCTGAGCAACTTTCATGTACAAAGTTTTTCCACCCGAGCTACGGTTTATTTTATATTAATTTTAAAATATTTAAGTCATTTTTAGCATTTATTTAATTATTATAAAATAACATTATCCAGAATAGTGTTTTATGACATCATCATGATGTTAGCATGACGTCAGCAGTCAACAGAGGTTGACTTGGTCAAGCTGACGTGTGGGTCCCATCTGTCATTGACACATCGCCCTAACTAACAGATTAGTTAGTTTAATTAGATATTTAGGTTAATTAAGTTTAATTAGTTTAACTAAACATGATTAATTGAGTTAATTAATTAGCTAATTAATTTTTTAATTTAATAATAATAATTATTATC
>NC_041382.1:508133500-508134073 GCF_002162155.2 Triticum dicoccoides | reverse complement strand
TGATGGGGCGCTGGAGGTGCCTGACCCGGGCGAGGCCCATCGGGCATGGTGGGGTGCCGGGCACAGGAGACAGCACCGGCGAGGCCACGGCGAGGCAGCATCGGGGGTGGGCGGAGCGGTGGAGGGCGCACAGGGCACAGCCACACGCAGCGGGCGGCGGGACGAGCCACATGCGCGGGTGGTGGAGCAGCGTAGCATGGGCCGGTGTGCACGGGCTGCCCCGGGGATGAGCAGCGACGCTGGGGGAAGCGGGCGCGAGTGGGTGGAGGTGGCCACCGGCGAGGTAGGCGGACGCGGCGGCGGGGATAGGTGCGCACGGGCAGGTAGCGAGTGCGGGCGCGGCAGGGCTGCAGAAGCAGCAGCCGCAGGGGCGCGGCGCCGGGCGCGGGCGTGCACAGCTGAGCGCGGTGGTGCACTGAGGAAGACAGAGAGGAGGGAGAGGCCGGGCCTCACCGCGCGAAGAAGGGGTCAGGGCAACGCGGCGCGAGGAGGGCGGCGGGGACGGCGGCGCCGGTGGGGAAGCAGGCCGATGGGGAGGTTCCGACGACGGGCGGGGACGGGATCGTGCCCCTC
>NC_041382.1:508104201-508133352 GCF_002162155.2 Triticum dicoccoides | reverse complement strand
ATCGTGCCCCTCCCGATCTAGAGGGGATCGAGAGGAGAGGGGGGAGAGGTGAGGGAGTGGGGGTGCGGTTAGGGTTTGGGTGTAGTGGGGAGGGGGGGGGTTGGACCGGCCTGCTAGTGGCCACGTGGGCCAAATGGCCCGGGGAGGGTACTTTTTACTTTCTTTTGTTTTTCTTTACCATTTTATTATTTTCTGTTTTATTTTAGATACACTTTATTTTTAGTCTAGTAAAGTATGATAACAATTCCTAAAATAATGTTTGAGAACCACCCACTGACATAAAAGTTTTACCCCGAAATAAATTAGTTTAGAGTTTTATTAATTGAAAAGAGGCATTTACTTAATTGTCTTTGTTACCGTTTAAAATCACCTTAGAGTATTAAAGCATTATATAAAAGTATGGTTTATTCACCATAATTACCTATGCATTATTTGGCACCTCCCGAACATTTTAGTTTTAACATTTGAAAACCTTTATCGTTTGCCTGATTTTGAATTTTGAATTCGAACCGGTTTCAATCTAACGTGAGTTTACCAACAGTAATTGAGGTGACATGGCAACATTAGAGGGGTTCACTATAGCTTAAATATCGAGGCGTCACAATTCTCCTCCACTACAAGAAATCTCGTCCCGAGATTTAAGAGGGGGACTAAGGGGGAAAGGTCTTGTTATGAAATTTAACCAATCTTCTCGGTCTTGGTTGCTCTTCTCGAAGTGGTTGATCCATTACATTGATGTCTTTATTTTTCTGGTTGAGGTCATCATGATGAAGTCGGCATCCTTTCTTCGGGAACTCCATCGTACTTATGAAAGAATAAATGGTGGGTATGTTCCAGGAGAACAGACCTCTGCAAGGTTGACTATCTGGTAGCTAACATCGGGGATGGTGGCGGAAAGTAACTCTCGAACTGAACCTTAAAATATCGAGAGTAAAGTAAGGAGGTACCCTAAGAAGTTTCAAGCGGGTAGGCAATCGTTCGATGCCTGAAACAACATGTGAAAGGGGTTCAAAGCAACGGGAATAAGTATTATGTCTGATACCAGAATTGATGATCTCTCGGAGGGTGGCTCGTGAATTACATACGAGGTCACGCACGAGGAATAACTTTGGAAACCGGGGGTGTACAGGAGAGTTAGGTTTCGATCCTCTGGAACTGTGGGTTATGGGCCCACCATGTGGGTTAAAAGTAGAAAGGGCGGTGATATTTGCACAGTCATGATACCAAGGCATTTTAGAGGATAGCCTATCAATTATGTCGACAATGTCGGTACCAAGGGCGAGGGACGAAGAGAACCATTTTCCTGCTCGTTTAACGAGGCGGGCCAATAGGCAAGGTTCTCGTCCATCAGTGGTTACCGGAATGCTATCAACAAAAGCAACATGGTCTTACTGACACGGTTGTACACCAAGGTGTTTACATAAGCAGAAGAATATTACTGCTTAGATCATATAGATCACCAGAAAGGTTAAACCAAACAATGGAAACGAAAATATGATCATCAGATTAAATAGAACAATGGAAAGGAAAATGTGTTAAAACACATATTTCAGGGGTATATCCTTCCCAAGGTCATGCAGAGCATGATATCCGTGACATGATATAATGTAGAAAACCCCTTTAGGTAAGGGGAGAGAAATTTCAAGACATTACTCATACAACGATGTTTGGATAAATGATAAATAAAATTTTAGCATCGTGCTTCAAATGTTCTTATTGAAGATCGGAGTACCACAGACATGCTTCGAGATAGCATTGACATGGTCTTCAAGCAAAGGTCAGACTTTGGATACACAAAGGATCCATCATGAACAACTCATAGAATAAGTTTTACCATTTTCTTATGGAGGAATGGCTAACTTTGCAGAAAAGGAAACTATAACACTAGATGCTCTCGCCAGGTATGCTAAGCATGACATCACCTTACCCGGCCATGTAAAGATGTCATAACTCTTGGAAATATGTTCCAACCATCACATCTCACCGAGATTCAGATCTGATTGGTGTCAGGATACCTCAGACTCTGGATGCCTGAGAAGAAGAGGGGCAACACAAATCAACGAGATGACATTATAAGATTCTCGGGAAATGAACTATAGAAGCAGATTCCAAAGCAAAAGTTCATCATTAACCAAGGAGAAAATGAGGATGTGGTTGATGGAGTCAGCAACAATTCATCAAGATTAACCAAAGATGGATTTCCATAATTATGTGAATCAAGGAGGTAACATTTGTCAGATCACACTACAAAAAAGATACACTTCCGTGATGATACATGTTTGTCATAGTAGGTCGCGTTTTTTGTCATGCATGTACATCCATGACGATTTTATGACAGAATCAAGATAGTCATACCTGTGCTGTCGTAGAAGTGTTCCATGACATTACCAAAATTATCATCACGGAAGTGTGCACTTCCACGACGATAAATCGCGCGTCACAGAAGTGCTTTCGTCAAGGGTGACCGACACATGGCATCCACCGTAATGGAACACCGTTAAGCTATCGGGTCGGGTTTTGGATCCGATAACCCGTTAACAGCCCCGACCAATGGGGGATTTCCACGTGTAAAATCATCATTGGCTGGAGGAAACACGTGTCGGACAGATGTCATCCACTCATTGGACAGAAGGCGCCTATGATATGTCGACACGTGGCACGGCCCAACAGAGGCCCATTCTTGTGAAAAGGCCGGCCCGTTTGACTTGGTCAAAAGGTGGCGGGCCGGCCCATGGAAAGCGTGTTAACGGCCTGTTCGCATATAGCCCATTTACATCCCGCTAACCCAAGGCCCGTTACTCCCTATCCGAATTAGGCCCAGTAGCGTCATCTGGGCCATCCAATATGATTCCAGCCCGTTTTCACTTCTGGCCCATGTATGGCCCATGACGTCTTTCGGCCCATATGATGCCCTATGTAACTCTTGGCCTATTAACGGCCCGTGGTGAAGCTGGCCCATAATGAACAATGTATCACTTTACACCCATTAACGGCCCGTGGTGAAACTGGCCCGTAATGAACAGTGTATCACTTTATACCCATTAACGGCCCGTTATTCCGTTGGGCCATTTCCAGCCCATCTTATCTTTCGGCCTTCTCAGAGCCCATTTATTCTTGGGCTCATTTCGTTTACTTACGGCCCGTTACTGTCATTTTCTGCTTGTGGGCCAAATTCAGCCCATGGTTACAGTCGGCCCGTTTGTGGTCCATTAATACGTTGGGCCGTTTTCATAGCGTCATCAAATACGGCCTATTAACGATGGCCCGTCATGGTCGGCCCATGAACGGACGATTCCAATTCTAGCCCATTTACGGCCATAATGCGGCCTGTTTTTGGCCCATGTTTGGCCAATCGATCATACGGCCCGTATAAGGCCCATTGATGATACAACCCGTAGAAGGCCCATTGTTTCTACGGCCCGTAGAAGGCGTGCTGTTTCTACAGCCTGTAGAAGGCCCACTATTTCTACGGCCCGTAGGAGGCCCAGTGTCACTACATTAAATATTAGCCCATGGTTATTGTGGCCTAGTTTTAAAAAATAGGTTATTGCAGCCACTAGCAAACCGCAGAAAAAGAACTGCACTGACTACAAGCAAACAAATAAACAAGACAACAAGGAAATAAATAAGCAAGCAACTTATGCTAGGCTATCACGGCTATTACACATATTACATCCACTGGGCATCAAAGTTCGCCACCAGTGCAAATATAGGGAACAAAGCAGCATATAAACGCCACAACAAAACAAGTCCAGAACTGAAACCACTTCAGAAGAGTTCAAGAAACAATATCCTGGGTACCCATAATGCTGGCAAGATGCTTAGCAAGCTTATTAACTTTCTCTTGTTTGGCGCTTAAATCCTCTAGCACTTGCTGTTGCACAAGAAAGTACACATCTGAATTCTGCAGGGACTTCCTCAGTCCTTCGGCTTCTTGCTGCAGCACAGCTGACTGATGCCTTTCAGCTTGTAGCTGAGACTGAAGAAGCCAAAGTGATTCAGGCAGCGAGTTCGAAGAGCTTGTGCCAGCAGTACTGGACACTAACTCGAACACTACATCAACGCAGGACCGTGGGGTTTTCTCACTGTCTACAAGATCGTTTTTATCACCTTTCTTGGAGACCAACATGGTTGTCTCACTATCTTGAACCTTATCTGCATTACTTTCTCTACCATTTCATAGTGGGGTGCTCTTCTCCAATATTCTGTTTGCATACTACAAGAGAAACAAGCAGACACATCACAGGTTTAGCTTGTAGTATACGAAACTCATTTTGGTAAACCGGTTCAGTAGTAAGGTGGACAGGATAACAACATGAAACAAACATATATCTATGTACTATGGTCACTGTATTGTCCATATCATTCTAGTTTATGTTCCCTAATCAAGATAGAGACACAATTCAACTCATATATTTTTAACACACAGCAGCATAGACAGAATATAAGTGTGAGAAACTACATAACATTGGCAGCACTTGTAATGTGCATCACATGAGAACATAACTGTTTATACAACTTAAACTGAAATCAACATAGAGCAAGAAGTTAGAACAACAATCCAGTTAAAGAAATAGGTTTAAAACATACCTATTGCGCCATTGGAGTTTCAATTGGATCCATCAAATTCGAAAGTAGTTGGTATGAGTAAATACAATGATGCAACAGCAAAGGAGTATGGACCATAGCTACGGAATCTGACCTGAGAACAGTTGCTCTCCTGCTTTAAACGTGGAGTTTGGGTTAGCTGTGGTGGTCTTCGTGCTTTGGGCACTGCAGTAGCTTTACAAACTGCTCGTGTGGGGGTACTCTGTGGTGGACATGGTGCTTTGTCAACTATAAGTGGGTTACTATCCACTGGGGTTGCGGTTAGATGGGTTGCAGCTGGTTCTCTGCCCAACGGTGTAAGTGTGCAATCTGGAAGAGTCTCGATTATGTGTGGTGGGGCTAGTTTGTGGGCCAGTACAACCATGGTTCTATCTGCATCGACGGGTAGCACTGTCTTTTGTGAAGAACGAGTTTTTGCTCCCTTAGATACTGCCATCACCCCCTCCAATTCAAATGGCTGATAAACAAGAAAAGAAATTGAACGTACAGACATTGTATGATAGACAGATGTGGCAATTCACATATATGTTGTCTAACCAAACAGGACAGCATGACACAATTTCACATATATGATGCCTAACTAAACATGATAGCATGACATAGTTTTAGATATATGATGGATAACTTAACTTGATATAATGGCATAATTCAACATATGATGAGTACCTAAACAGGATGACATGAAAAAACTATATGATGTCTTTCTAAAATAGGCTGGGATGAAATAATTCACATACATGTTGTCTAAGTATACAGGAGGCATGATATAATTGACATAATTAATTCATATACTAAGCAGCTGGCACTCACATGTATGATCTCTAAACTAAGTAGATATAATTCAATATTGTGCATATGATGTCTAAGCTAAGCAATGCAAGACACCATATGCATCATATGAGAAATATAAACATTGCAACTTAGAGCATACACCTCAGGTGGGATATAGGACTGGTCATCTGTCTCTGAATCCTCCTCTGAGGAGCTCCCTGTAACCATCGAGATATATGCTTCAACAGGTACCATTGCCTGCTCTAAAAACCTTGTTTTCATTCTAGATTTTTCCATAACCGGCTCAAATGGCTGATACACATGAAGAGTAGTTCAATATACACAGATTGTCGACAAATGGAATACGTAATGAAAAAAAGATGGCATGAGATAATTCACATATATGATGCCTGGCTCCATGGCGGTGCATAATTCACATATATGATAACTGGCTGAAAAACATGGCATTGCATAATTCACATATCTGATATAGAAAGCAAACAGGAGGCATTCACACAAAGCATGTATAATCTAAGCAGATGGCATGGCAATGCAAGACACCATATGCATGATATGAGCAATATAACCCAGCCAAGTTAGAGCATGCACCTCGGGGGGGGGGGGGATACGACTGGTCATCTCTCTATGAATCCTCCTCTAAGGAGCTATCTGTAACCAGCAAGAAATCTGCATCGACAAGTAGCACTGACTACTCAGAAGACCTTGTTTTCACTCCAGATTTTCCCATGACCGACTCAAATGGATGATGCACAGGAAGAGTAGATGAATGTATAAACATTGTTGACAAATGGAATACATTATGGAAAAAATATGGCACGATACAATTCACATATACGATGACTGGCTAAACAGGATGGCATTGCATGATTCACATATATGATGCCTGGCTAAAGAAGATGGCATTGCATAATTCCCATATACTCCCTCTGTTCCTAAATATTTGTCTTTTTAGAGATTTCAAATGGACTACCACATATGGATGTATATAGACATATTTTAGAGTGTAGATTCACTCATTTTGTTCCGTATGTAGTCACTTGTTGAAATCTCTAAAAAGACAAATATTTAGGAATGGTGGGAGTATGATATAGAAACTAAATAGGTGGCATTCACACAAAGCAAATCTAAACTAAGCTGATGACATATAAGATGTATAATGTAAGCAATGCAAGGCGCCATATGCATGATATGACCAACATCAGCATGCCAGGTTAGAGCAAACACTCAGGTGGTAAACAGGCATGGTCGGCTCCTTCTAAATCTCCATCTGAACAGTTATCTTCCTCTGGAATACAATCTGGAAATGCAGGAGGGGGGGGGGCACTTCGCCCACCATGGAGCGGCGTCTGCATGACATTATATTCGCACGCAACAGTCTTCTCTTTTTCTCTACATGTTTAGTACGATTGTGTACTATATCTGACATGCATAATAAAAAAATAGTCAGATTTTGTAAGGCCTAAGGGGTGCATGCAAAAATCAAGACTGATGGTAGCAAACGAGTGGATGGATCAAAAACTAATGATAGTAGGTAGATTATAGCTTCAGTTTAAAAAGATAGACAATGGATCATCTATTGTTTGTTGCCCACCCAACATGAACCACATAGAAGACCCCAGATGAACCAGATAGTAGATAGATACTATTCGTTGTTGGCTCGATATGAGACCCATGGGCAATTCAAAACTCAAGATTGAATGATAAAGTAGCAGGTAATAATAACCGATGTATAACATAAGCAAACACGAAACACTGCGACCTCTCTCCCGGAACTGTGTAGTCCTCAGGTTCATCTGCTCAGTCGATGATGGTAATGCAGTTGGCGTGGCTGCCGGCAATGGGGAAGATGATCTGAGGCAGTGAAAGGAAGTCTGCAGGGGGATTCTCTGCTGCGGTGAACGCTTCTATCGATGGTGCACCTTAGGTAGGGTGGATGATGGCACGACATGAGCAGGACATAACACACAGAGTTTTCTTTGACGCCTATCTGAAAATGAAGTAAATCTGTAAGGGCTCCTTAGAATTTGAGGATTCTATAAACGCGGGGACATGAAAAACACAGGAATAGGATAGGAATGCATGTGCAAAACAAAGCATTTGGAAACATAGGATTTCAGTCAACCTGGGTGTTTGGCTCACATGAATTGGAAGAACAGAGGAATGGAGAAACAAAGTGATGTGACGAGTGTACAACCTCTTTGGCATAGCCTTGTGGACCTCAACATCATTGGGTTGGACGTGGAGGATGGTGATGATGCTGGTGTGAATGTCGGAGGCGGGGAAGAAGATCCGAGGCCTCTGGAAACGGCGCCGAGGGTACTTCTCTGCGGTGATGGACGGTTCCGTCGTTGGAGCAGCTCCTCTAAGGTGTACGGCGACAAGGCTGAAGCATGACAAGATAGACAATGTTAATCTGAAGTGGGATCCTAATATCATCTGCAATAGATGATGTAAAATACATCACCAAAAAGTGCTAGATGTAAAACGCATCAGCCGCGCCACGGCCGCTCCGACAGATGCTGTAAGTACTGTTCACTCTGAACTTAATTGAAGAAAATGAACTTCACAGTCAAACTGAATTTTACTATCGAAACTGATTGAACTAGTAACAGAGCATTGCAATAGATGTTTAGGGCGTTCGAGCACTAGTAGCAGAGAAGCAGTGCTCTAAATCAGCAGATGCTCGAGTAGGGTACACACTAGCAGAGAGCAAGTCATGCAGTAGCACCGCGAGCGAGTGCTAAAGCAGCAACTCCTATAGCTGCCGGAGGTCGTGCAGCAGTAGCAGCGCAAGCGAGAGCAAGAGCAGAGCAGTAGCACGAACGAAAGCAGGAGCAGTGCAACAGCACGACCGACAACAAGAACAGAGCCGCAGTGCGAGCGAGAGCCGGAGCAGCTGCAGCTAGTGCTGTTGCGGAAGTCTTCGCCGAGGAAGAAACGACATGGGGGAGAGACGCCGTGGATGATGTGGCCGGCGATGGCGCCGTCGATGGCGACACGCCATGTCTGCTTGGTATTGAGCACCGGCAGCCCCGTGAGATCGAATAAAAGATAAAATGCAGCGGTGAGTGCAGAACCTCCTTGGTGGCGCTGAGTTGGCCTCGGCTTCATCGGAGGAATTGGTGAGGGTGCTGCGGTTCCGGTGGGGCAGGTCAAGACGGCGCTGTGGGGATTGAGGTGGAGCGATAGACGAGGCAAACATCGGGGCAGCTCCTTGGAGGTGGAGGACGGGGCGGCTGATCCGACGGGATGATGAGATCGACAATGGATCCTCATCTGGTGCGGTGGATGAGGGACGGCGAGCTGTTGCAGTGGACGACGTAGTCGGGGAAGAGTCTCCGGCTGGGTGGCGGTTGGGAGGCCGACGGAGGAGCGTGGGGTTTCGCGGGTTTTGGCGGCCTCGGTGTACGAATGGGGGGGGGCGAAGGGGGAGGGGGAGCCAAGCTTAGGGACGCGCTTGTCCAAAATGTAGGGTAAGTTACCAGCGTACCCCCACCAGTTTTGACACCGCGACGTGGAGCTTCATTTCCGGCTGAGGGGTAGAAGGGGGATTTTGCGTGTCTAGGCTGCGGGAGCGATTTTGGATGAGGAGGGAGTTCTCGCGCGCGTCCAAATTTTGGGATAACAAGGCGCGGCGCGGGTTGATGAAGCGGGAGTGTCAAAGCAGGTGAGACAAAAGATACTCGAGCTTGAAAATTTCGGGATAACAAGGTGCGGATTCCTTGCTCGGCAGAACAAACTTAATGTGTAAAAAACAATTCATACAAGACACAAGAGAGTCATGTTCCATTTTACTATATTGCTATAGATGCCATTGAAAAAACTACAAGAAAAATGTAAAAAAATCGGGAGAACAAGATTACCCTGCACAGTACCAAATCGATTCGCACTTCCCTCAACAACAACAAAAAACAAATCAATTCCCACCAAACAAAGAGTAATGTCCCTTTTTACATGATTACAGATGCCATGATCTCGAATTTCAATTTTTGAATCCATGTTATGTTGAATTCGAATATATCGTTAGGTGACCTTGCGGTTTATAATTGATGTAGTCGTACATTTTGATCTTCCATCATATATGAACATTTTACTCCACCATGTGAACATATATATTGTCGTCTACCATATGGACTAAATTTGAATCAATTTTCCTTATTTGAATACAATTGTTGTCAAGTTATACAATAATTTAAATATTATCTTGATAACAAAAAACATACATATAGCAGTAATCATATTTCACTATGAACTACATGTACCATACGCTCTCCAATTCAAATATTTGTATCCATTTTATGTTGAATTCAAATAATAGTACATTATTGGTCTAGGTAGCGAGATGTTTGGGATAATCTAAACCCTGTTTTCATACATATAATTTTTGGCTGAATTGGGACAAGTTTTGGTATAAGCCTCTTGCAAAACCGGAGATTCTCTCAACAAGCGTCATGGTTCCGAGAGGGAACGTTTCACCTTTGTGTGCGAAACGATATACGCTGCCTCCCCCTGATTTTATTTACAGAGGCAACATAGAACTATATGAGTGCCCTGTTAAATTTTGGAATTATTTCAGGTTCATTTGGCCTTTTTATACATTAATTGAGTTTCTGGACTTTTAATGTGCATAATCTAAATATGAATTGCATGCACATGCTCCAGTGCACCAAAGTGGGTTGAAAAATCACATGTGTGTCCTTGGTTGAATTTCTAGGTCCCATGGAAGAAATGAGAATGAAATTCAAACATCTGGGCGTCATGACTCGATCGAGAACATCGAGAAACTTTGATTTTAAATTCATGTAAATCCAAAACTCGCCTGGAAATCATGAAACTTGGCATGGTGTCATGTCATGGCACTAACATGTTGTGGTAAAAAATTGGGCCGATTTGGAAGCTCGTGGTTCTAAGAGGGAACGTGCCACCTTTGAGTGTGAAACGATATACGCTGCCCCCCTCGAGTTTCTTAACAAAGGCAACATAGAACTACATTAGTGCCATGTTAAATTTCAAAATTATTCCGGGTTCGTTTGTCGTTTTTATACATTAATTGAGTTTCTGGTCATTTAATGTGCATAAGTCAAATTTGAACTACAAGCACATGCTCTCGTGCACCAAAGTTGGTTGAAAAATCACATTTGTGTCCTCGGGTGAATTTCTAGGTCCCATGCAAGAAATGAGAATAAAATTAAAACATCTGGGCATCGTGGCTCGGCTGAGAACATTGAGAAACTTGGTTTTAAAATTCTTGTAAATCCAAAACACGTCTGAAAATCATGAAACTTGGCATGGATGTCATGTCATGGTACTACCATGTTGTGGTAAAAAAATTGGCCGAATAGGAACAGATTTTGGTATAAGCTTCTTGCAAACTGAAGCTTCTCTCAAGAAGGCTCGTGGTTCTGAGAGGGAACGTGCCACGTTTGAGTGCGAAACGATATACGTTGTCCCCCTTGAGTTTATTTACAAAGGCAACATAGAACTACATGAGTGCCCTGTTAAATTTTGGAATTATTCCGGCTTCGTTTGGCCTTATTTACACATTAATTGAGTTTCTGGTCATTTAATGTGCATAATTCAAATTTGAACTACAAGCACATGCTCCCGTGCACCAAAGTTGGTTGAAAAATCACATTTGTGTCCTCGGGTGAATTTCTACTCCCTCCTTCCATCTATATAGGTCCTAATGCATTTTTCGAGGCTAACTTTGACCAAATGTTAGAGCAATAATATATGACATGCAACTGACACAAAGCATACCTTCAAATTTGTATGTCAAAGGAGCTTCCAATAATATAATTTTCATAGTATACATCTCATGTGCTATTAATCTTGTCAATAGTCAAAGGCTGTCTTGAAAAACACATTAGGCCCTATATAGATGGAAGGAGGGAGTAGGTCCCATGCAAAAAATGAGAATAAAATTCAAACATCTGGGCATCGTGGCTCGGTCGAGAACATTAAGAAACTTGGTTTTAAAATCATGAAACTTGGCATGGTGTCATGTCATGGTAGTACCATGCCGTGGTAAAAAAAATTGGCCGAATAGGAACAAATTTTGGTATAAGCTTCTTGCAAATTGGAGCTTCTCTCAAGAAGGCTCGTGGTTCTGGGAGGGAATGTGTCACCTTTGTGTGCATAATTCAAATTTGAAATACAAGCACATGTTCCAGTGCACCAAAGTTGGTTGAAAAATCACATGTGTGTCCTCGGGTAAATTTCTAGGTTCCATGCAAGAAGTGGGAATGAAATTCAAAATTCTGGGCATCGTGGCTGGGTTGGAAACATTGAGAAACTTAGTTTTTTAATTCCTGTAAATCCAAAACACGCATGAAAATAATGAAACTTGGCTTGGTGCCATGACATCGCACCAACATGCTGTGGTAAATTTGAAGTCCGATTTGCGAAGGCGCACACATTAACAATCAACAAAGTCATTTTGGAACAAGTGCTGTCACGTTACAATCGGAAACACAAGTATTATTGAAACCATGGGCGTTCTACTTACTAGTACCAATTACGTGCCGCCACGCGTCCCCATTTTTTATTAGCTAGGAGGCGCCGTGCAGGGTAGCTATTTGAGTACGAGAGGTGTGCGATCAGACCCCTACGCGTGCTTATCGGGAGGAGAGCCCTTTGACCTCCATCTACCGTCCACCTCTCTCCGAAGGTCTCCATTAATGGCGCCCGAGCCTCTGCTTAATGGCGTGGCTATGTCTCACTCGACTGAGATTTAAGAGAGAAGAAAGAAAATCTGAAAGCACGGATCTTGATGTAAGATCCGACGGACCTATATAGCATCTACTGCGACTTATAGCAAGACTGATGAATATATAAGGACGATTAGTTTTTTTGATCAAAGAAGGGCTTGCCCCTTCCGATTTTCATTACTGAAAACCACCACAATTCACAAGAAGTTCAGCACAACTCCAGCCTAACACGAAGGACTAAAAGCTACCAGATTGAAATCGCAACATCCCAAGAGGCCAACAAAGGCCAAACATTCACGCTAGAACCCAACATTTCACAACCGACGACACAATCCACATCCTAAACCAATTATTACATCAAAAGAAACCAAGAAACTGAAGGAAGCCCAGCAGCAACTAGAAGAACAGCAACGCCAGGGTCGCCACAGTAAGAGTTTTCTTCGTTCCAGCCTCGCAACATTGATCTTCCACAGAAAGATAAGGACGATTAATTGTCTTACATAATTAGAAAGATAATTAAAAAAAGCCACATGCGGCTATGCCTAAAATACACAAGGGCAAAAGAAGAAGGAAGACAAGGATCTGGCTCGCTGATCTCTACTTTCTTGATGCGTTGCTGCAGGCCGCGGGAACTAGTCTCCGCGGCGAGTGGCGATGAGCTCTTTCGTGTCCTCAAGACACTGCTTGAGAACATCCATGGATTCCTCCACCAGCCTTTGGTGCTCGTTGCGGAGCATGTCATTCTCGTCCATAAGTTTCTTGACGATGACGCCGGTCCTCTTCAACAAGGAGCTGGTCTCCTCCTGCTGGTCTGCACTTCGGACGATCTTCTCCCTCAGCAGGTCGCGTTTGGCCCGGAGCCTCTCATTGCCCTCCCGTAGTTGCCGGATGACGCCGGTAGCCTGTTCAAACGAGGCTTTCATGTCGTCCTGCAACCTCGCCCAGTCGGAGATCTAATCCATCTGGCTATGGACGATCACATGCATGCGCCTGTAACAGTCGTCGCCTGCCCGGGAGAAATTTTCCCAGGCCGCCGCGGCGTGGCGGGACATCTCTGCTGCATTCGTGGCGCGGCGGGACATCTCTGCTGCTTCCGCGGCGTGGCCGGACCAGTCTGCTGTATCGACGGCGCGGCGGGACCTCCGTGCTGCTTCAGCGGCGCGACAGGACCTCTGTGCTGCTACTTCCGTGCGGCGGGACAAGTCGGCTGCTCTCGCAGTGAGGCGGGACATCTCCCGTGCTTCCGTTTCCATGCTCGCCTCTCCCTGGTGGCTATCTCTCGACCCAGAACTCACGCTAGCCATGTCAGACGCAAGGGAAGGATGCTGAATGACTTGTTTGTTTTTGTGGATGAGGAGTTGAGGAGGAATGTGCAGTCATCTTGGCATACTAGTATTTATAACTGAGTACTAATACGCTCCTAAGTGGGAAACCGTTTAGGTTGTGATCAGTGTGAACAGGTTTGCAATTCAATATAGCGTGGAGTAATTTGGAATGTGACGAGACGCAATCTCAAAATTTATTGACGGTTCTAGTTTTGAAGTGTGGCACTATTCCCGGATGGAGTACTTCTTTTTCTACTCCCTCCTTTCCGGTATTATAGGGCTTATCTCAAAATTTTAGTTTTTCCATTTTATAAGGCTCAATTTGGTTGTTCCCCAACACATGTTCAGATTCCAAGGTGCATTAAATCATTGCATGCAAGTATTAAGAGAAAATTGACCAATGCATGTACTTAATGCATGCATGCATTGCAATTAATGCATTGATAAACATAATTTTTGAGAAAAACAAGAGTATTAATTAGGTGCTTTTGCAAACTACAAAAAATATTCCACCACTCACCATCTTGGTTGGTGAGATTTTTGAATTAAGCCCTATAAACCGGAAAGGAGGGAGTACTGCTGTGTACATGCAATAACTGGAACCGTCGTATACATATCTTACGGTTAATGGGGCGTTCGACAGGAATAGCCGTGTGGCGAGCTCTAGGCTAGTATTTTTTTCAGACGCATTAAACCTATCTCTCGGGACTTTCACACACACCATCGTGCCACCCACAAAAACTTGTACTCTGAGTTTAGTAGTACGTTATACAGGAAGAGAAGAGGTGCACGCATGCACTCATCCTCTCACACACGCGTCTGTTTTTTCTCGAAAAGGAGGATGATGACCCTCGGCCTCTGCATCCGGGAGTCACACACGCATCTGTAGCTACAAATTGTAGTGTTTTCAACCATCCGATTGGCTCTATCATGGATGTACCTATATACTAAAACATGTCTAGATACATCTATATTTTGACAAATGGAAGGCATGTATTGTGGAACGGAGGGAGTGCTTGTCATCAAAATGGATAAAAAGGGACATATCTAGAACTAAAATACGTCTACATACATCTCCTTCTATCCATTTTGATGACAGGTAGTACTTCTTACCCAAAGGAACTTTATATCCAACAGACACAAAATATCCGTTCGACTGTTCGAAATTATTGATCTGATGTCAAAGTCAGTGCTGTATCGCCACCAAAACCCACCATTTCTTAAGCTAAAGTAGACCAAGGTAATCCCTATATTAGCATATTACTAAGATAAATAGAAGGCACTGTAGAAACATTTAGGACATGAGCTTGTCAATCTGAATATGGAGGGACACAAGCCTAGCCCCGGCCAGCAGCTTGGGCGGAACTGTCAAGAAGGTCAGCTCCTGCACGTTGACGTCGCCGGGAGCCTTGCTGCTTGTCACCTCCATTTCCACCTTGACAGCGTCGGTCATGCCTTTGGGCTCCTCCGGCGGGCCGTTCGCCCATAGCTTGGCCACGTAGTGCGGTAGTGGGGACGCCCCCAATCTGATGCAAATGACCGACACGGCGATAGGCGCGCTGATGTCGAGCACACCGCCGACCAAAAAAAACGCGCGGCGGTCCTCCTCCACGAACAGCAAGAGCCGTGGCTCCGACAGTGGCACTTGCAGCTGAGCACCTTGCCGTACTGGATCCTGTGCACGGGCATGGGATGCGCGGTGCTGATGTGGTGGTAGAGCGCCGGCGGTGGGCCCTCGTAGCCGCAGACGGGCACGGGGAATTTGCAGGGCGCGAGCGGACACACGCTCTGGTGATCGGTGAGCTTGTGGTAAGTGACGTAGAGCCCACAGCCTTCATGCAGGCACTCCACCCTCACTGACGAAAGGACAGAGTCCACCGCCGTGTTCCGCACATCGAAGCCACCGCCACGCTCGCACTTCTAGCACCGCCGCTGGTTCCCGGGGCGCTCGACGCGGCAGTCCGCGCAGGCCAGGTGCCCTCCCTTGCACTGCAGAAATCAATCGAACAACACATCAATCAAGAAACCCGCACCTTGCTCAATCAGCCGAATGGACGAGGTGTAGTCGAACCTCATACACTGGAGGCGTCAAGGGGTGGAGGCACAAGGGGCAGTGGAGCATGGTGAGGTCCATCGAGACCTTAGAGAGCTCCATCGTCGGGTCCTGTTCGGTCTGCATGATCTCGCCCTCCTCGTGCACAACCATCTCTCGACTTGGGCCGGGGTATTACAAAGCTTTACCGTCACAGATTTTATACTACTTTAAGGTGCATTAAATCAACACATGCAAGTATCAGAAGGAGAGTCATTGCATGCATGCATGCATTGTAATTAATGCATTGGTAAACGCAAATTATTGAAATATATCGAGTGCAGTGCTTTGATGTGTCGTGTCAAGTCGTACATCAACGAGAAGTTTGATTATCCTCTCCCTCGCGGACTTAACTGCACCTGCCTTTGGCTGTATGACAGGTTGGCCACACACCCGTCGGGCCCACCTATCATACACGCAAAGGCAGGAGCGTCCCTCCCTCGCCCATGAGCATGGTGGCTAGCAAGACTAGGAGAAGCTTTCGCTACACGCTCTCCCTCCTGCACGCGGTGGACATGCACCAGTTCAATCGGTGTCAAATGGCCAGAAGCGTACTGTAGTACTCCTCCAGTGGAGTAGTACTCCATCATTGTTCGACTTCTCGAAGAGGCGAAGAGCTAAGCATAGCCCGGACGCTCGTGTGGCAGTTTCATGTGTAGAGTAGTCTAGGATAGCGTGTACCGTGCCTGTAAGCTTAAAATTGTTGGGGTCGGCTCCATGCTATGTGGCCTCTCGAAGTTTAAAAAAAATTAAAATAGTCTTCTAGCCCTATGTGACACCCCGGTGATTGTAGTTTGCACGCTCATCTGGTCAAGACAGGAATATATATTTTAATTTGTTTTTTTCGAAAAGGGGGGACTCCCCGGCCTCTGCATCAGAACAATGCATACGTCCACATATATTTTAATTTTTGGTGGGTAAATGTTAGAGTTTGCAGCAAATATATTGTACACTGCGGGTCTTTCAGCCAAGTTTAGAGGCAAGCATGTGGGGCTAGTGCTATGATGTGTCGCGTCAACTCGTACAACGAGGAGAAGCTTGATTTTACTACACGCCTTCTCCCTCACCCATGCGCGTGGTTGCTCGCAAATGAGGACATGCTTTTGCTTAGTAGTACTTCTACAACAAGCTATCCGTCCCGCTCGTGGTGGATGGACATGTAGTAGTGGATTCGACGCTATAGAAGTAGTAGTAGTAACATCATTGTTCATCTTCTCGAAGAGGCGAAGAGCCAAGCGCAAACCGAATGTTGCAGTTGCGAACATTGGAGCACGCATATAGCCAGGCTCTTGCATGAGACAAAATTGCTATGTGAGCCCACTATTGTACTAGTACGTACAACTACTTGCTAGTATAGCCCTGTAAACTAGAAAGGAATATTTGCCCTTCTAGAGATTTCAACAAGTGACTAGACTACACCAAGATGGAGTACATATGGAGCAAAATGAGTGAATCTGCACCGTAAATAAATACGTACTAGTTCTATCATTTTCCTCTCCGAGGTGCACAATATTGAGTATACTGACTAGTCTCTTTTTGACACGCATTTACCGTTTTTTACACAGTACAGACGCAAGCGCTCATATACATGCGCATACACTCACCCCTATGAATGCACACACGCACGACACTATCATCTTGAAATTTATGAAGTCACCATAGGCACCTCGTCATCGACGGGTCCATAGGTGCTTGAATGCCAAGGAGGAAGAGGGTAGCGGTTCCCGAGACGTTGAACGGTCAATGATGCATCCTCAATTACATGCAGAGGGAATTAATTGGAGAAGCAGAATAGAGCCAGCACGATGTGAATGCAACAGAGTTTGTACTCTCATATAATAAAGGCGCCCCACCACTCCAACCCATCTACTCCCAAGTCTCTGCACAACACTGCTCACTCCAATCCAAGACCAAGTGACCAGAAGCCACAAGCACCTATGGAGGCGATGGACGCGAGGGGCAGTCGGTTGTGCCAAATCATCCAAGGCGCCGGCCTGCCGCCCCGCACCGTGCAGCGTTTCCAGACGGTGCTGGCGACCGCAGGCATCGTTCACGCGGTCATCACTGCCAAGGGAGGAAACCCACCGCTACCGGAGGGGCCCGATCCTCTGCCCGTGTCGTTCTCTCCGATACAGCGCCGGCTCGGGAGGTCCTCCGACCCTTCTTCCTCCCTGCCATATTGTCCGCATATTCGACCTTCCGCCGCCGACATCTCGGTGACCCTCAGGTATAAGTTCTTCGAAAGCGGCCTTGCTATACTACCCTAGCTCCCCACGTGTCTGCATGTGCATCTTTTTCTACTCCCATCAGCTCTTCCAAAGCCACCTAAATTTTTAGTATTATTAGAGGTAAATCTACTTCATGCATTCGAATCTAGGGCTTTGTTCAAACAACGAAGAAAGGGGGGAAAGTTGTAGCATGAATCTAGGACTTGATTCAAAGAGGAAATAATATGGTGAAAGTAGTAGACACCGGATACCCAACCGGTCTCTTGGTTGAAAAGGGAAATAATGGGAAAATGCAGTACAAACTAGATAAGGAACAAATCTATTATTGGTTGAAAAAAGGATAGAAAGTGGCGGCTGGTGGACAAGTCAACAGAGTATGTCCAGGATTAGATTTGCTGCCATCACATAGTAAAAGGTCTCCAGGATTAGATTTGCTGCCCTCACATAGTAAAAGGTCTCAGGATCAGATTTGCTGCCCTCACATAGTAAAAGGTCTCCAGGATTAGATTTGCTGCCCTCACATAATAAAAGGTCTCCAGGATTAGATTTGCTGCCCTCACATAGTACAAGGTCTCCAGGATTAGGTTTGCTGCCCTCACATAGCATGAACAAACTCGGCATCACCACTTTATGCCCCCTTGTAGGTACATTGTGCTGATGCATCCACTAGTCGCATGTCCTTATACCAACCTTTTGTTGTTGTTAATGTAAGGGCGCATGTAAAATGAAGTGATCACATTGTTACCTTAGGGACATGTCTAACCAGTGTTATTGTTAATCTAATGCCTCCAGTGATAAGATGCAATTAAGCTGTGTTACAAATGGCACTCCTGCTGTTTTCCCCAGTATGATAAGTAAGTTGCTCCTTTAAGCTGCTGAGTGTCCTGGTGTCCCCACGGTCCCATGCCCTTAAACCAACTCTTTAGCTGCTATTGATTTACTATGTCTGGTAAACAAGCAATGCCACCATTAAAGTAATCCCATATTTGAGGAATCTCATTGTTGATCATAATGCTTCTGGTAACATGAAGCATTGCTGACGTTTTAAAATTTCTACTGTCCTTGCGTGATTGCCATGAACATAATTAAGATGCTTCTTTTCATTTTGTATATGTTTCGTATATTCTTATTGACCAACAATTGTTTACTTTCTATCTTTTTGTGCAGATAGGGATATCCATTTCACCTTGTTTCTATTGTGACCTTTTGGTGAACTGCACAAAACACTTTTTTTTGGAATGAGTGTCTTGTGCAGTTCAACTAAAATGTCACGTGGGCAACATCTCTCAATTTTGGTGGAACTGCACAAAATGGTGATTGGAGTTTCCAAAATCTCCGTCAAGTTCTGCTAGTAATCTTGTGCAACATTTTATTAGCCTTTGCAAGATGGAGCTGTCACTGTCACCACAATGGCACTTTATTTTAGTGGAACTGCACAAAAGGATAAGAAAATTATAGTTGCACCTTATATGAGCCGGACAACCAACCTTAATGTTCCTCAATTTTAGTGCAACTACTAAAGAAGAACCCGCCAGCTCACAAGAGCAAGTACTTCTTGCTAGCTGAATGGTGCAATCTTTGCTTCATTTCATGTGAATTGCAGAAAAAGACGCATGAATTGAATCATGGAACTCCAGGAAGACCTCATCCAAGTAGAGCTGGAGGTTGAGTTCAAGGAGGCCGCTACTAAAGCGAAATCATGCTCTCCTGTCTCCTTGTTTGTGTTGTGCAAACATGCTGTGCAAACAGGAATACTCAACTACAGATGTTGTGACGGTCAAGAGCATTCGCCAAGTTCTTCGATTGTATGACATGGCTTGCCAAGATGGATTTAATCCCGATATTCACTTTATCAAAAGGCTCTAATGGGTTGGTTCTGAATCTTGCAAGCTGGGAATCAGTGAGATGTGTAGGCATCTTTGTTGTACTTATTATTTGAATCTTATTTGTTGGTTCTGAATCATGCAAGCTGGGAATCAATGAGATGTGTAGGCATCTTTGTTGTACTTATTATTTGGATCTTATTTGTTGGTTCTGAATCTTGCAAGCTGGGAATCAATGAGATGTGTAGGCATCTTTGTTGTACTTATTATTTGGATCTTATTTGTTGGTTCTGAATCTTGCAAGCTGGGAAACATGGCATGATGATGCAGAGGACAACAACCATAACAAACAGTTCAAACTTGGTAGTATTATCTTTGTGAAAGTGCAACAAATGTGCTGATCGTGTGCGTCCTGAGAATACCCCCTGCTAGCTGGGACCCACCATAGTGGGTGGCTGACTTGTGGGCCTACTAAGTTGACGAGGACGGAGGGCTTTGTCAACTTAGTCAATATGAACGATTCTAGCTCCAGTGACCGTACGATGTCCATCCAACGGCCATAGTGCTTCTTCAACCTCTGGTCTTCTTGCTCCAGCCGTCCAAAGCAGCGCCGGTCGTGCCGTGTGCTCCTGCCTCTCGTGGCCGGCTGTGATGTCGCGGAGGCCTCACCGCCCCCTACTACTCCCACCACTGGCCCAGGGTATCCCTCTACTCACCCACACCCCTGTTATTCTGCGGCGACGGCAGCCTCACGCCGCAGCCGAACTAGTGAACCCTCGTACTCCTCTCCGCATGGGCATCCACTACCGCGTCTTCCCTGGCTCCGCGTCGTCCCCTTCCTAGGCCTCACCGTCATCCACCGCCTTGGTGCTCTCGGCGCGGCGTGGTCAATGTGGTCAACGACCGACTTCCAGCGGAAGAGTACTATACGTGGAGAGGCTGACAGCTGGGTCCACGGCCACAGCCCAGTTTTTATGTGATTTGCCAAGTAAGTCGCTTTGTCAGGCCTGTTGGGCTTCCAATCTTTCAAGACGAGGAGAGCTTCATTCGGCTGGCCGAGAAAATGGCCTATCAGTAATGAGAAATGGGTTGTACATTTTTAAAACACATCAAACCGGCAATTAGTTTCAATTATCTTTTTTTCATTTCGAGATTTTAAATTACATTAATTTTTATGCATGGAGAATTTGTTGGATTTTATATTGATATAAATTTATTTTTAAAATTAGTTTGAATGTGAGTCAAAATTTCGGGATTAAAAACAGTTCGGACCGCACTGAAATATGCAAAATTTCGTATAATTTTTTAACCGTGGCCACAATATGGGCTGTAATGCTAACAAAAAGAATATGGGCTCCAAAAAAAACTTAAGAACTAGGAAATGGGCTGTAAATTATTAGAAATAATGGCAGATGGGTTGTATGATGTTTTCCACATATTTGAGGCTTTCCTAAAAAATGGTTGACGCACAAGCAGTGACTGTTGGATGTCCATCAAACGACCGTCGTGCTTCTTCAATCTCTGCTTTTCCTGCTCCAGCCGCTCAAACAAGCATCGGCGGGACTTCCTGCTCCCTCCTCCCCGCGGCCGGCTGTGCTGCCGCGCAGGCCTCACCGCCCCACCGTACTCCCCTCCATGTGGGAAACAACTGCCGAGTCTTCCCTGCCTCCATGTCGTTCCCTTCCTAGGCCTCTCCGTCGTCCACCGCCCTGGTGCTCTTGGCGCGGCCTGCTTAACGTGGTCAACGACCGACATGCATCTGAAGTGGACTGTACGTGGAGAGGCCGACAGCTGGGTCCAGGGCCGCACGCAAGGAAATGCCTCCTTATTATGCGCAAAATAATGATTTCTCCACCTGACATTAGGGACCCACCGAAAGGGCCTCTGTATTTCGCGAAAAAAATGTTACCGCCACTGACAGCTCGGACCCACCAGCTATATCTTCACACGCAAGGAAGTGCCTCCTTATTACGCACAAAAAATGAATATTTCCCCTGTTAGCTGGGACCCAGTATAGTGGCAGGCTAACTTGTGGGCCTACTAAGTTGACGGGGACGGAGGGCTTTGTCAACTTAGTCAATATGCATGATTCTAGCTCCAGTGACCGTACGATGTCCATCCAACGGTCGTAGTGCTTCTTCGACCTCTGGTCTTCTTGCTCCAGCCGCCCAAACCAGCACCGGTCGTGCCTGGTGCTCCTGCCTCCCTCTACTCACCACACCCCCTGTTATTCTGTGGCGATGAGAGCCTCACACCGCAGCGAACCAGTGAACCCTCGTACTCCTCTACGCGTGGGCATCCACTGCCGTGTCTTCCCCAGCTCCACGTCATCCCCTTCCTAGGCCTCGCCGTCCTCCACCGCCCTGGTGGTCTCGGTGCGGCATGGTCAACGTGGTCAAGGAACGGCTTCCATTGGACGTGGATTGTACGTGGAGAGGCTGACAGCTGGGTCCACGGCCGCAGCAAGGAAGTGCCTCCTTATTACGTGTAAAATAATTATTCCTCCACCTGACAGCGGGGACCCACTGGACGGGCCACCGTATTTCGCGAAAAAAACGTTTGCCCCTGACTGCTAGGACCCACCAGCTACATCTTCGCATGCAAGGAAGTGCGTCCGGGCAAAAAAAAGATTCGCCCCCTTGACTGCTGGGACCCACCAGCTACATCTTCGCAGGCAAGGAAGTGCCTGACAGTCGGGACCCACCTGGTCGAAGGGTACGTAGCGTTGTCATTCTGGTCGCGAATGTGTACGTACATATATACTGGTGGATGTAGAGGCGCGCACATGTCATAGTAGAGGCGTGTACATGTCGTAGTAGAGGCGCACACGTAGCATGTAGACGTACGTACAACGGCCAGGGTGCAAGAAAGAAAATACGGCCACATATGTGTACATACGGGCGGGGTCTTGAACGCCTACTCGCGCATACGTACGGCCAGGGCTCGTGTACACGGTTGGGTCGGAACGGAGAAATAGCATCGTCACCATGTTCATGGGGAGGCAACGGAATGCGTCGTGTTCATGGGGAGGTAACAGAATGCGTCATGTTCATTGGGAGACAATGGAACACGTGGGAGCCAATCAGCTGGGTCGGAACAGAATGCGTGGTCGTGTTCATCGGGAGGGCTTGGACGGAACAGGCGATGGAAACTAGGCCTGGCGTACCGCACAACGGAGGAAACGGACCTCCTATGTTCGGATCGGGGTCCTGTTGATCGAGAGGGGTCTGGCATACCGCAAAACAGAGGAAACAGACCTCCTACGGTCGAAACAGGGGTCCTGTTGATCGGGAGGGGTGTGGTGTACCGCAAAACGGATGAAATGGACCTCTTACGGTCCAAACGGGGGTCCTGTTGATTGGGAGGGGTGTGGCATACCGCAAAATGGACGAAACAGACTTGTGTTGGAGCGCTACGATCGAAACGGGGGTCCTGTTCATCGGGAGGGGTGTGGTGTACCGCAAAACGGGACTCCATGGGTTATTGTTCATCTCCACCGTCGACCTCCTCCAGCCTCCACGGGCTACCGTCGACCTCCTCCAGCCTCCACCGCGCACTACTCCACCGGCTACTGTTCAACCACCCCTCCACGGGCACCCCTCCACCATCTACTGTTCATCCATCCCTCCACACCACGGGGTCCTGTTCAACCAGCCCTCCACCACACCACGGGGTCCTGTTCATCCGGAGGCAACGCCACCGCTCACTGTTCATCCACCCCCCGTAACACTCACTGTTCATCCCAGAGGCAGCATCGATCGGCTTCAGTTAGCAGCAGTAGTGAAGGAATCGCTCGATCGGGTTCAGTTAACAGCCATCAATCGATCGCTCGGGTTCAGTAATGTGTAGCTTGCAGTGCAATCGCTCGGGTTCAGTTAGAGCCCAATGCCACGCTCGGGTTCAGTTAGAGCCCAATGCCTCGCTCGGGTTCAGTTAGAGCCAACGCCTCGCACACACGCGCGTACATGCACGAGAGAAACGCGCATTGCTCGGCCCCGGCCTCCCACCGTAACCGGGAACTCGCTGAAATTTTCCTCGCCCTCGCTTCTACCACGGTTTTTTCCGTCTTGGACGGCCCAAAGAATGTCATGCAACTGCGTCTCCGGCCCGCCCAGGACGAAAAGCCCATTTTCTGTCATGATTTTTTGTCATAGAAGTAGGAGCCCACCACATCTATGATGATACCGGGTTTTGTCACAATTGTCTTCATAGAAGTGTCATATGTATGATAGAAATTTTTTTCGTTCGACCCAAAATGTCACGGATGTGTCTTTTTTTGTAGTGTCAAATGATATAATGAGGTATGCTTGAGGAAAACATACATAGTTAATCATTGATTGAAAGGTGCACCCGAAATATTGGCTTAGGTAGCATGATCAATGTTAGAATGGTGATATCGATAACCAATGGTCTAAGAATGAAATATCGATTATTAACTTCAAAGCAATAGGGTTGCTAGAAGTTTTGAAGTCGCACATTATAGTTCAATTTTCGGTTTTCCGGTTAGATACAACACAGGGACCAAGGAATGAACGTATATGGCAAGAAGTATCACCTGTATCAAGATCTCTTAAGAGGTGATGAAATCCTCATGACTTTATTGACATAAAAGATGGTACTACTTCCAAGGTAAAGAAGAACAACTGCTGGGTAGCAAGGATCTCAAGGTAAAACACAAAACACGAACAAGTTTTTGTTGAACGGAAGGCAATAAAGTGGTCGATGATAACACGAATCATCAAGGGGCAAGCATGGTATTACCCATCAAGAATTCGATATATATCTTGGAAGAGTTTAGGATGTTGATGATGATCATGACACAGTTGTCGAGAGATATCATGAAGATGTAATCGGTCGTCATGTCAAATGATGATGAGGTGAAAGGTTATGGGAACCAAGGGTACGACATAAACTCGAAATCAAGTTTGATGTTCAAGGAGAATTGATATGATGAGGAAGTTTGACGTAAGATTAGCTCATCGTCGAAAATTGTGCTCCGAGAAGAAGGACCAGGTAGCACAATTAAAATTTAGCATGATAATGATATAGCCGATCGGTCTAGGAATGACTTGAAGGATTATTAAACTCATAAGTAACAAAAATTACTTAGAGTTAATGAATCAGATTACGGACTTGATCCACTATCGATGTCCTTGAGTGTCTAACAACTCAGAACCCGGGGAAAAATTGGAATCGGTGAGAAATAATACTTGAAGAAGAACTCATAAGAAGTAGTATGGTTCTGTGATTTATCGAGATACCACGGGGTAATAATCGAAGGTAGAACATAATAGAGGTTGCAGAGGTGTATTGATCTGCAGAAGACAAGTGCTTTAACTAGTCCGAGAAATGGAATCAAGGAGAAAATATGATCGGAACCACGATTGCAAAGGATCAATTCACAAATACCAAATGATATTATATCAAGGGAATAGTTATTATTACAAGAAGCTTCCATGATAGGCTCTACATCGTGTCCATGAGCATGAACACAAAGGTTCAAGGTCGACTCCCACTTCTACAATGCATAACCTTCCATTCACCTCTCGTATTTAAAAAATGACATTAGTTGTTGAAAGTTTTTACCTGGTGCAATACCAGATAAGTATGGCCCGTGAAATCTTTCGAATTCACATGGATTAGGGAAGGCGTAGGTTCAACCCATCAGGGCACCTTAGATATGCCATAAATTTCAAGAATAAATAACACAAGCTCGATAGTAGAGCATGATGGGGAAAGCAGAGGATACAATTTACCAAAGGCATTATGTATCCGGAAAGGCTCACAAGCTTATAGAATATGAAGGACGCTGTCGGATAAAACCCAACAAAGGAGCTGGTGGTCCACAAGGGATCTGATGTGAGCATCGGTACTCAACTAGAGGAAGAAGGAATGTAAGGAGATCAGTTTATAGAAACAACCGACTAACTCAAAGTTCAAATGCACATGAATTATCAATTCCAAGACAAGGGAGCAAAAGCAATGCTTTGATTAGGGATGGATACGTTGAATAGACTTAGGGGTACAATTGATGGCAAAATTTGATTGGTCGAGATCCAACTCACGTTTAAAATGACGTCTGAGTCGGAAGGATAAATTCCAGGGAACAACTGATGATTGTGTGCATTCACACACATGTTGAATGAAAAGGACCAGAATGACAATCACAAAGGTTTTTAAAGTAAATTGCTATACCAATGGAATTAACCGGAATGCAAGTAAGCAAGAATTCCAAGAACAACAGGCTACTGAGGATTTTCGAAAGATCAAATAGTATTTCGAAGTCTTTGGCGGAACACAAGAACAACTAGGAGTGAGTGGATACTCGATAATTCCGATGAATTATCCGTAGGGGTATTTCTACGGCAAGGAACTACAAGGCAGTGGTACAAGGGATTCTTAAAAGTCGGAGAGCAATTCGATGCATCTTGTAACAACAAGAGAAACTCAGAGTAATTGTATGAACAACAAGTGTATGTCGTTATCCATGTGGATATATCGGTAGTAGGGAATTGAAAAGGCAGAGGACACAAGGGTCTCGGGAATGATCGAAGAGTATCTTCAAAATCTTCTGGTGCAGTAGGCGATCATCTGTGATAAGAGGCTCTCCAGGAGAAGTAGTTACGAGAACCTAGAGTCAGATTTAGTAAAATCATTTAACTCGAATAGAAGAGAGATCAGAGTCCCAGTGTATACACGAGGAGTAAAAGATCCTAATACCACCCAATGGCGACGTGGGCCCATGAGCCGCATAGGCATGTTAGTAAAACAATTTTCATTGACTAGACTCAACTTTGGCCAAGGAGTGTGGAAGGGGATTCCTACAGGTAGTCGGCTCTGATACCAACTTGTGACACCCCCAATTTGACCGTACACTAATCATACACGCAAATGTATATGATCAAGCTCAGGGACTCACGGGAAGATATCACAACACAACTCTACAAATAAAATAAGCCATACAAGCATCGTATTACAAGCCAGGGGCCTCGAGGGCTCGAATACAAGAGCTTGATCATAGATGAGTCAGCGGAAGCAACAATATCTAAGTACAGACATAAGTTAAACAAGTTTGCCTTAAGAAGGCTAGCACAAAAGTAGCAACAATCGAAAAGGCAAGGCCTCCTTCCTGGGACCTCCTAACTACTCCTCGAAGTCGAACTCCACGTAGAATCATCCTTGGGATCCTCTGGCTCCTGGACTCCATCATCTGGTCGCAACAACCGGGTATAGAAAGGGGAAAGGGGGGGAGCAAAGCAACCGTGAGTACTCATCCAAAGTACTCGCAAGCAAGGAGCTACACTACATATGCATTCGTATCACTGAAAGGGGGTAGTATATGTGGACTGAACTGCAGAATGCCGGAATAAGAGGGGGATAGCTAGTCCTGTCGAAGACTATGCTTCTGGCCGCCTCCGTCTTGCACGATGTAGAAGAGAGTAGATGGTAAGTTCACCAAGTAACATCGCATAGCATAATCCTACCCGGTGATCCTCCCCTTGTCTCCCTGTGAGAGAGCGATCCACTGGTTGTATCTAGCACTTGGAAGGGTGTGTTTTATTAAGTATCCGGTTCTAGTTGTCATAAGGTGAAGGTACAACTCCGGGTCATCCTTTTACCGAGGGACACAACTATTTGAATAGATCAACTTCCCTGCAGGGGTGCACCACATTTCCCAACACGCTCGATCCCCTTTGTCCGGACACACTTTTCTGGGTCATGCCCAGCCTCGAAATATCAACACGTCGCAACCCTACCTAGGCACAACAGAGAGGTCAGCACGTCGGTCTAAATCCTATGGCGCAGGGCTCTGGGCCCATCGCCCATTGCACACCTGCACGTTGCGTACGTGGCCGACGAGCAGACCTAGCCTCCCTTATACAAGAGCATGCGTTCCAGTCCAAGCCGGCGCGCGCCGCTCAGTCGGTGACGCCAAGAAGGCTTCGGCTGATACCACGACGTCGAGTGCCCATAACTGTTCCTGCGTAGTTGGTTAGTGCATATAGGCCAGTGGCCAGACTTAGATCAAATACCCAAATCTCGTTAAGCGTGTTATTTTGAAATAACCATGGATGCCGACCAGGGCCAGGCCCACCTCTCTCCTAGGTGGTCTCAACCTACCCTGTCACTCCGCCACAAAGATCCACTCAGAGGGCCGTCGGGACAAACGTCCTTTCAGACTCAATCCGTGAATCACTCGCGGGTACTCTAAGAGCCGACCCGACTTTAGTCATCACAATTATCATATAATATGTATAGTATATACCCGTGATCAACACCCGACGTGATCACGGCCCGATAGTATAGCATGGCAGACTAACAAGAATGTAGGGCCACTAATGATAAACTAGCATCCTATACTAAGCATTTAGGATTGCAGGTAAGGTATCAACAACAATGACAGGCTATGCATCATAATAGGGTTAACGGAAAGTAGTAACATGCTACACTACTCTAATGCAACCAGTAGAGAGAAGAATAGGCGATATCTGGTGATCAAGGGGGGGGGCTTGCCTGGTTGCTCTGGCAAGGAGGGGTCATCTTTGATGTAGTCGAACACACGGACATCGGCAGCGGTCTCGGAGTCTACCGGAAAGAAATAACGGAGGGGGAACACAATAAAAACAGAGCAATCAAATGTAACACAAAGCAAGACGCGGCAATATGTTGTGCTAGGGGTGACCTAACATATGGATAGGCGATACCGGCGAAGGGGGGAAACATCCGGGAAAGTATTCCTGGTGTTTTGCGTTTTCAGGCAGATGATCCGGAGGGGGAAAGTTGTGTGCTTGCTATGCTAGGGATGTGTGGCGGACGAACGGGGTGCGTATTCGGATTCATCTCGTCGTTCTGAGCAACTTTCATGTACAAAGTTTTTCCATCCGAGCTACAGTTTATTTTATATTAATTTTAAAATATTTAAGTCATTTTTAGCATTTATTTAATTATTATAATATAACATTATCTAGAATAGTGGTTGCTGACGTCATCATGATGTCAGCAGTCAACAGAGGTGTTGATTGGGTCAAGCTGAAGTGTAGGTCCCATCTGTCATTGACACATCGCCCTAACTAACAGATTAGTTAGTTTAATTAGATATCTAGGTTAATTAAGTTTAATTAGTTTAACTAAACATGATTAATTAGCTAATTAATTAATTACTTTAATTGTTATTTTTATCTCTTTTTTTAAACATTCTGGGGGTGGCCCCCCTTGTCATAGGCCCCTAGGGGCGGGGCCCAACTGTCGTATGCCCCTGTGGCCTATGCAGGTAGGGCGATGGGGCGCTGGAGGTGGCCGACCAGGGGTGCCGGGCGCCGGAGACGGCACCGGCGAGGCCAGGGCGGGGCAACACCGGGGCTGGGCGGAGCGGTGGAGGGCGCACGAGGCACAACCACACGCAGCGGGCGGCGGGGCGGGCCACAGGCGTGGGCGGCGGAGCAGCACAGCACGGGGCGGTGCGCACGGGCGGCCCCGGGGATGAGCAGCGGCGCTGGGGGAAGCGGGCGCGAGCGGGTGGAGGTGGCCGCTGGCGGAGGTTGGCGGATGCGGCGGCGGGGACAGGTGCGCGCG
>NC_041382.1:508005591-508103762 GCF_002162155.2 Triticum dicoccoides | reverse complement strand
GCCCAGGGAGGGTTCTTTTTACTTTCTTATGTTTTTATTTTGTTTTTCTTTACTATTTTATTGTTTTTATTTTCTGTTTTATTTTAGATACACTTTATTTTTAGTCTAGTAAAATAAGATAACAATTCCTAAAATAATGTTTCAGAACCACCCACTAACATAAAAGTTTTACCCCGAAATAACAATTGTCTTTGTTACTGTTTAAATCACTTTAGAGTATTAAAGCATTATATAAAAGTATGGTTTCTTCACCATAATTACCTATGCATTATTTGGCACCTCCCGAACATTTTAGTTTTAACATTTGAAAACCTTTATCATTAGCCTGATTTTGAATTTTGAATTCGAACCGGTTTCAATCTAACGTGAGTGTACCAACAGTAATCGAGGTGACGTGGCAACATTACCGGGGTTCACTGTAGCTTAAATATCCGGGCGTCACACTATAGTCGGAGCTCTTGGTAAACTTGTAGAAACACTCGCAAGGCCTTGTGTCAAGGTGGACGTGGTAGACGAGGACGTCATGTCGCACCCACAACTGGGCGACAACAACCTTCTGATCGTGCCCGACAGGGTTGGTGTACTCGAGGTCGAAGCCGACCACTCGGTACTTGTCCTCGGCAAGGAACTGCTCCATAGTTTGGATGGAGCTCTCCACCGAGACCGGATCGTTCGTGTACACCACCGAGAGGGCCTTCCCCCTCACATGGGTGTCCACTACGTGATGCATGGTGAACTGCCCGCCGTTGTCGTCATCGGCCGCTGGGAGCGCCACTGGAGCCACGGGGAGCGCCATTGGAACCGCTGGATGTCTGTATGTGTCCTCGTGAGTGTGCTTATTGTGATGTGTGAGACGAGAGATGAAGGTAAATGGCCGTAGGAATAAAAGGGGGCCAGGCGGCGTGGATTCTCGGCGCGTCCGCATGGCAGTTTTTGCATCGGGTAACTGCATTGTCGCGCCGTGCCCCGCACAACCGCTTGCACACGAACGTGCGTGATCGTGTGCCGGCCCAAAACACTAGCAGCACGTGTGGAGGGATGAGGGCAGAACACCCGGAGAGTCGCGAGAGCAGAGCGCGGCGCGGCCGCCTGAACCGCAAGCAACCACACACATGGAGCAGTTGAACACGCAGCAAATGGTCGCCTACAAGCTGGCCGATAGTTGCGTCGCTGCGTAGAGAGCGGCCATGTGGTACCACCTCCTTCTAGTCTATAGTTTCATTTATATTCCGTGCCATACTTTGCCCTCAAATTTAACCAACAAAATGTAAATACATGTTTTAAAAATTATATAATTGGAAACTATGTTCGAATACAAATCCAACTATATAATCTTTGGCGACATGCATTCGTATTTTATTAGTTAAATCATACTTATAAACCAGGACGGTGGTATAGTAGGTAATTAAATTGCAACAGTTTTTTTATTAACCGTATGTGTACGTGGCCTTTCGTCCTCCTCTCGCACGTCTTGTCACTCCGCTGCAGCAGACGACTTCTAGCGCAAGCTTGCGCAACACGCGGGGGCGTTCTTTTTGCCAAACGGTGGCACCAATGAATCATCGGTGAGTCCGCTCCTGCGCAACCTCACAGGTTCCCATGCAAGCTTCCCGCCCAACTCGGTGAAATCCCCCAAAATCCCAATGCTTATCGGCTAGATATAAATACCCTCACGGCCGGCGAGTCATGCGTCGCATTTTCCCCTCCATCCCTGTAGCTTATCTCGTCTGCTTCTCCCACATTCGCCAATGGCATCGGTCCATCTCGTCACTCAGCCACTCCGCCGTCATCAGAAGATAGCTCCAGCTGGGAGGCTATACTGCGGCGGTAGTGCAGTCCCCGGCATAATGTAGTGCACGTGGCGTCCCTGTTGGGTGTGCGCGGAACACCCACCACACGCTCCACCGCCGGTGCCCGTCGGCAGCTGTTGCCGGCCGCCGTTGCCGCCACACCACAGTCAAAAGCCAGGGCCATCGCCCGCTCCGCCGCCGCGCCCCGAAGGCAGGAGATGGCCGTCGTGGCCGCCACCCCACTGCCGGCCACTGTGGCCATCACCCGCTCCGCCATCGCAGCCCGAAGGCGGGAGGTGGTGGTCGTGGCCACCACCCTGTCGTCGGCTGCCGTGGCCGCCAGCCCACCGCCGCCCGAAGGCGGGAGGCGGAGGTGGATGCCCGCACGTGCGACAGCGACCTTGCGCGCTACACCTAGTTCCCGCGAGAGGAGGAGGAGGAGCGCCTCGTCGAGCACACAAAGAGCCTTACCATTGCAGTGGCAGTGGCACACGCCGCCTCAGAGGCGAGGAATCAGGAGATCTACGAGGAGAACCACCGTTTCGAGAGGGGTCATCTGGAGCGGCAGAGGGCGTTCAAGGTGAGCGTCGCTGAAGCTGCATTGGCGGCAGGCACCACATTGCGGTTGCCTAGCTCGTCGGTAGGCTCCTCCTCCTCCGCCTCTTACTCAGCGCGCTCGGCAGAGGAGAGGCAGCCAGAAGTAGTACAAAGCCCCTCCGTAGTAGTAGTATTTAGGGGCCATTTTGTTCATTTCATCTGACTATAGATGTGGTGGAACTGTACAATGTACTTAAAATTAGCTAGTATATAGAGTTGAACTAGCTATTTCAGTACATGGTTGGCAACAATTGGGGAAAAGTTTGGTCGGTTCAGCTGTCGAGTTGAACTATTTGTATAAATTAAGAACGACTGCTTAATCTATGAATGAAATCTATGCTTAATTACTGAATTTTAGTTGCAAAAATTAGATACTGCTAGTGATTTTTAGCTTCATATTTTGACAAATCACAGTGTTACAAGGATTGACAAATCTTACCAAATTGTTTGTACGTGGTTCCACATGGGTCATCCAAAACAACCGTTTGCGTTGAAGGGTTGTACAAATCGTGCGCTGCTCTCACTTTGCATACGGGTGTTCTATCAAAAACGTTTGCGATCAAGAGCTGCAGAAATCCTGCTCAACACATTTTCTCTTGGCTTCCTGGGAAGCTATCGATTTGCATACGGGTGTTCTAACTAAAACGTTTGCAATGAGTGTTTTATATTTAAAAAGAGAATTAAACTGCGGCTTGGGCGCCATTAAAGGGGAGGATGCGAGCAAGGCGGGCGGCCATGGAAGTCAAAGGGCTCGCTTCCTAGTGAGCCTGCGCAGCGTATAACTCCCACGCTTCCCGGTGAGCCTGCGCACTCAAGTACAACTTGCACGCCTCTCGGTCAGCCTACGCACCAGACGGCGCTCGCACGCCTCCCGTTCAGTCAAGGTCAAGCAACTGTCCGCACGACACCTCCTACAGCCATTAAAACCAAGAGGCGTGGCATCACGTGAATGGTTAACAGAATTTTGGATTTACTAGAATTTAAAGACCAAGCATCTCAATGTTTTGCCGGCAATCAACGGTGCCCTGGTGTTTGAAATTCATTCCCATTTCTTGCATGGGACCTAAGCATGCACCCAAGGACACATATTTGATTTTTCAACCAATTTATATGCACTGGAGCATGTGCATGTAGTTCAAATTTGAATTATGCACATAAATGCATTGAAAACTCAGTTAATGCATAAAAATGTCCAAACAAACCCCGAAAGTCATAAAAAATCACACAACACTCCTGTTGGTCTATGTTGACACGAGAAAAAAGTTTAAAAGCAATAAGAGGCAATGGATATTGTTTCGTCCACAAAGGTGGGACATTCCCTACCGAAAATCATCACGCTTGTTGTGAGAAGCTCCGGTTTGTGAGAAGCATATACCCAATCCTACCCCAAATGGGACAAAATTTGTACCACGACATGTTGATGCCGCTCCATGATAGCATGCCAAGTTTCATGAATTTCAGATGAGTTTTGGATTTACTAGAATTTAAAAACCATGCATCTCAATGTTTTGCCGGCAATCAATAGTGCCCCGGTGTTTGAAATTCATTCCCATTTCTTGCATGGGACCTAAGCATGCACCCAAGGACACATATTTGATTTTTCAACCAATTTATATGCACTGGAGCATGTGCATGTAGTTCAAATTTGAATTATGCACATAAATGCATTGAAAAATCAGTTAATGCATAAAAATGTCCATACGAACCCTAAAAAATCACAAAAATCACACAACACTCCTGTTGTTCTATGTTGACACGAGAAAAAAAATTGAAAGCAATAAGAGGCAATGGATATCATTTTGTCCACAAAGGTGGGACGTTCCCTATCGAAAACCATCATGCTTGTTGTGAGAAGCTCCGGTTTGTGAGAAGTATATGCCCAAACCTGCCCCAAATGGGACAAAATTTGTACCACGGCATGTTGATGCCGCTCCATGATAGCATGCCAAGTTTCATGAATTTCGGACGAGTTTTAGATTTACTAGAATTTAAAAACCATGCATCTCAATGTTTTCCCGGCAATCAACGGTGCCCTGGTGTTTGAAATTCATTCCTATTTCTTGCATGGGACCTAAGCATGCACCCAAGGACACATATTTGATTTTTCAACCAATTTACATGCACTAGAGCATGTGCATGTAGTTCAGATTTGAATTATGCACATAAATGCATTGAAAACTCAGTTAATGCATAAAAATGTCCAAACGAACCCCGAAAAATCACAAAAATTCACACAACACTCCTGTTTTTCTTTGTTGACACGAGAACAAAATTGAAAGCAATAAGAGGCAATGGATATCGTTTCGTCCACAAAGGTAGGACGTTCCCTACCGAAAACCATCATGCTTGTTGTGAGAAGCTCTAGTTTGTGAGAAGCATTTACCCAAACCTGCCCCAAATGGGACAAAATTTGTACCATGGCATGTTGATGCCGCTCCATGATAGCAAGCCAAGTTTCATGAATTTCAGACAAGTTTTGGATTTACCAGAATTTAAAAACTAGGCATCTCAATGTCTTGCCGGCAATCGACGGTGTCCAGGTGTTCAAACTCATTCCCATTTCTTGCACGGGACCTAAGCAAGCACCCAAGGACATAGATTTGATTTTTCAACCAATTTATATGCACTGGAGCATGTGCATGTAGTTCAAATTTGAATTATGCACATAAATGCATTGAAAACTCACTTAATGCATAAAAATGTCCATACGAACCCCAAAAAATCACAAAAATCACACAACACTCCTGTTGTTCTATGTTGACACGAGAAAAAAATTTGAAAGCAATAAGAGGCAATGGATATCGTTTTGTCCACAAAGGTGGGACGTTCCCTATCGAAAACCATCATGCTTGCTGTGAGAAGCTCCGGTTTGTGAGAAGTATATACCCAAACCTGCCCCAAATGGGACAAAATTTGTACCACGGCATGTTGATGCCACTCCATGATAGCATGCCAAGTTTTATGAATTTCAGACGAGTTTTGGATTTACTAGAATTTAAAAACCATGCATCTCAATGTTTTACCGGCTATCAACGGTGCCCCGGTGTTTGAAATTCATTCCCATTTCTTGCATGGGACCTAAGCCTGCACCCAAGGACACATATTTGATTTTTCAACTAATTTATATGCACTGGAGCATGTGCATGTAGTTCAGATTTGAATTATGCACATAAATGCATTGAAAACTCAGTTAATGCATAAAAATGTCCAAATGAACCCCGAAAAATCAAAAAAATTCACACAACACTCTTGTGTTTCTATGTTGACACGAGAAAAAAATTGAAAGCAATAAGAGGCAATGGATATCGGTTCGTCCACAAAGGTGGGATGTTCCCTACCGAAAGCCATCATGCTTGTTGTGAGAAGCTCTAGTTTGTGAGAAGCATTTACCCAAACCTGCCCCAAATGGGACAAAATTTGTACCACGACATGTTGATGCCGCTCCATGATAGCATGCCAAGTTTCATGAATTTCAGACAAGTTTTGGATTTACCAGAATTTAAAAACCAGGCATCTCAATGTTTTGCCGGCAATCGACATTGCCCAGGTGTTTCAAATTCATTCCCATTTCTTGCACGGGACCTAAGCATGCACCCAAGGACACATATTTTAGTTTTCAACCAATTTATATGCACTGGAGCATGTGCATGTAGTTAAAATTTGAATTATGCACATAAATGCATTGAAAACTCAGTTAATGCATAAAAATGTCCATACGAACCCCAAAAAATCACAAAAATAACACAACACTCCTGTTGTTCTATGTTTACATAAGAAAAAATTTGAAAGCAATAATAGGCTGGATATCGTTTTTCCACAAAGGTGGGACGCTCCCTATCGAAAACCATCATGCTTGTTGTGAGAAGCTCCGGTTTGTGAGAAGTATATACCCAAACCTGCCCCAAATGGGACAAAATCTGTACCACGGCATGTTGATGCCACTCTATGATAGCATGCCAAGTTTTATGAATTTCAGACGAGTTTTGGATTTACTATAATTTAAAAACCATGCATCTCAATGTTTTGCCGGCAATCAACGGTGCCCCAGTGTTTGAAATTCATTCCTATTTCTTGCATGGGACCTAAGCATGCACCCAAGGACACATATTTGATTTTTCAACCAATTTATATGCACTGGAGTATGTGCATGTAGTTCAGATTTGAATTATGCACATAAATGCATTGAAAACTCGGTTAATGCATAAAAATGTCCAAACGAACCCTGAAGAATCACAAAAATTCACACAACACTCCTGTTTTTCTATGTTGACACGAGAAAAAAAATTGAAAGCAATAAGAGGCAATGGATATTGTTTCGTCCACAAAGGTCGGATGTTCCCTACCAAAAACCATCATGCTTGTTGTGAGAAGCTCTAGTTTGTGAGAAGCATTTACCCAAACCTGCCCCAAATGGGACAAAATTTGTACCACGGCATGTTGATGCCGCTCCATGATAGCATGCCAAGTTTCATGAATTTCAGAAAAGTTTTGGATTTACCAGAATTTAAAAACCAGGCATCTCAATGTTTTGCCGGCAATGGATGGTGCCCATGTGTTTCAAATTCATTCCCATTTCTTGCACGGGACCTAAGCTTGCACCCACGGACAGAAATTTGATTTTTCAACCAATTTATATGCACTGGAGCATGTTCATGTTGTTCAAATTTGAATTATGCACATAAAATGCATTAAAAACTCAGTTAATGCATAAAAATGTCCAAATGAACCCCCAAAAATCACAAAAATGACACAACACTCCTGTTGTTCTATGTTGACACACGAAATTTTTTTGAAAGCAATAAGAGGCAATGGATATTGTTTTGTCCACAAAGGTGGGACATTCCCTACCGAAAACCATCATGCTTGTTGTGAGAAGCTTCGGTTTGTGAGAAGCTTCCGTTTGTGAGAAGCATATACCCAAACCTGCCCCAAATGGGACAAAATTTGTAGAACGACATGTTGATGCCACTCCATGATAGCATGCCAAGTTTCATGAATTTCAAATGAGTTTTGGATTTACTAGAATTGAAAAACCATGCATCTCAATGTTTTGCCGACAATCAACGGTGCCCCTGTGTTTGAAATTTATTCCCATTTCTTGCATGGGAGCTAAGCATGCACCCAAGGACACATATTTTAGTTTTCAACCAATTTATATGCACTGGAGCATGTGCATGTAGTTCAAATTTGAATTATGCACATAAAATGCATTGAAAACTCAATTAATGCATAAAAATGTCCAGACGAACCCCGAAAAATCAAAAAAATCACACAACACTCCTGTTGTTCTATGTTGACAAGAGAAAAAAATTGAAAGCAATAAGAGGCAATGGATATCGTTTCGTCCCCAAATGCAGGACGTTCTCTACCGAAAACCATCATGCTTGTTGTGAGAAGCATATACCCAAACCTGCCCCAAATGGGAAAATTTGTACCACGGTATGTTGATGCCGCTCCATGATAGCATGCCAAGTTTCATGAATTTCAGACGAGTTTTGGATTTACTAGAATTTAAAAACCAATCATATCAATATTTTGCCGGCAATCAATGGTGCGCTGGTGTTTGAAATTCATTCCCATTTCTTGCATGGGAGCTAAGCATGCACCCAAGGACACAGATTTGATTTTTCAACCAATTTATATGCACTGGAGCATGTGCATGTAGTTCAAATTGAATTGTTCTTCTAAAATGGCTAGAAAACCAATTTAATGTATAAAATGTTCAAACGAACCTTGAGTAATTCCAATTCTTTTACGACACACATATAGTTGCATGCTCACTCCAGATAAAAGGTCTAGCTATTCAAACACCATCCATTGCCACTGTGACCCCATTATGTAATTCAAATCGAGATGAAAAATCAAGTAGATCGCACACAGTTTATTATCAGCACCCGCGTGAGATGTAGTACAAAATATCTTGGAGCATCGTCGGTGTATAGTAAGCTTATGGCTTACACGAGAAGGTGCGTCGGCTATAGTCCACAGCTGGCGTCTCAAGCACACTAGCTCACTCCCAAAATATCATTTCACTGTTCAATAGTCGCTGGTGAAAGATGGGCACGTGGACCCGCGTCATGAGGGCAACTTTGGTGGCCCACTCCAGCAAGAGCGCGACCGTAGCCGCCATGCGCGTGCTAACAAGGTGCATGAGCGCGGACGCAATTTTCCACCGGGCGGCAAAGGCAGCCAAACGTCCGCTGTTGCTTCTCAGGTGCATGAGCGCGGACGCAATCTGCCTTGGGGATAGCAACTGGCGAGAGCGGCACACCAGCTGTCCGTTCCGCAGCGGCAACCTTAGCCCTGATGGAGGCCGCCCACGCCCAGCTCCTGGCGGTCATCGCACAAATCGAACGAAGCTTCTCCGATAGCGGTCGGCAACGCACGACCGAAGAGCCGGCAATCACCGAGAGCGTTTGAGCAGCCGTCCGTTCCTCCACGCATACCTTGCGACGACCGAGCCCGTCCAAGCTCAGATCGTGTCCGCCCATGCCCAGCTCGTGGTGGCCTTTACCAAAGAGATGGTGGACGCAGATGGCGAGATGCTTGCCGAGTATGGTGCGATGGATGCCATGGAGCCCCTTCCCTAGGAGACCGTCGGGCGCGAGCTGGACATGGAGGCGGCGGCGGAGATCGACGAGCACCAGCCGTAGTAGTACTCTATGTTTTGTTTAATTAAGAGCGCCAGTCTTTAATTTGTTAGAGTAATGTTTAGGTCAGCTAGCTCTGTTTAATTGCTGAACTTGCTCGATTAAGAAGGTTGGGTGTGCTGTAGTCTCCTTTGTGTACCCAAATTATGCAATGACGTGGATGACCACTATAACCATGGAAATTCAACCAAAACTTTGACGTTCAAACTCATTACACACGGGTTAAGCTATCTGAATTGTTTGTGATGTCCACATATCATACACAGTTCTGAATAAGGGACCGTGTCTGATGACACTGTGCACGCCAGTTTTTTGGCTGAAGCTATTCCAAATCTTTGGCTTTCGCGGAAATATCTACCTCCCCGCTCCCTTCCCCTTACCAAAAGCCACATTTCCCCTCTTTCCGCCTTCCTTTCCAAGTTGAAACCTTCACTCTTTGCTTGCAGCGCCGCCGCCTCCTCGTCGGCGACCCTCCTTCACGCTACTCGGCCTCCTCTATCCAGGCAGGTAATCCACACCCGACCCCAATCCTCCTCCTCCTTCCTCATCCCACATGCCAATACTGAGGGAGTCTTGGACTAAGGGGTCCTCGGACGTCTGACCTGTTATCCATGGGCCAGACTGATGGGCTGTGAAGACATGAAGGCCGAAGACTGCACCGTGTCCGGATTGGACTCTACTTGGCGTGGACGGCAATCTTGGCGACCGGAGATTCCTTCTTATGTACCCGACTCCATGTAAACCCTAGATCCTCTCGGTGTCTAACAAATAGGCTGAGAGAAGTACTGGATGAGATCATTTCCGAGGACTATAAACCGAAGGGGATAGTCCGGAAAGGGCAACACATATACTCATTACCATACCCACATAGGCTAGACTTCTAGGGTTTAGCCATTACGATCTCGTGGTAGATCAACTCTTGTAACACTCATATTCATCAATATCAATCAAGCAGGACGTAGGGGTATTACCTCCATAGAGAGGGCCAAAACCTGGGTAAACATCGTGTCCCCCGTCTCCTGTTACCATTGATCCTAGACGCACAGTTTGGGACCCCCTACCCGAGATCTGCCGGTTTTGACACCGACATTGGTGCTTTCATTGAGAGTTCCACTACGCCGTCGATGAAAGGCTTGATGGCTCGCCTTGTCATTAAAGACAATATTACCGCAGGGGTAGTTTTGGCCTCGGGCCAAACCCTCCGGCTAGGCGACTTTACTATGATCGCCCGTCCGGCCACGGAGCCGACGATGACCTCTCGGGCCATCAAAAATCCCCTTCGCATCAACTCCGAGCACTCCAAGCAGATGGCTCCAGTTGAGTTTTCATCCTTAAACGAGCTCCTAGATCGCATCGCCGGTTTGGGAATCGTCACATATTATGATCAGATCGGGCCTAAAACTGATCAGGGAGAGACCGAAACCCCACCGGCCACCCACCAGATCGCGGCAGTCCTGGAGCAGGAGGGCAAGTCTTCTTCTATATTGAAGATGGACTATGTTTGGGTCACCGTTCATGAAGAACCGGATACTCACCCGCGAAAGGACGCAACTAGCCCTCCGAACATAGCATCAGACGTCGGTTCCAAACAATCAGAAGATATTCGGGAACCCGGACTGTCTAGTCCGGAAGGTCGTCGGACTCCGGACAACCGGTTAGGTCGGGTTTTGGATTTAATTCCACCCACCCACCCGGACATAGAGGCTCTCATGAGCATAAACAGCAATCTCAGGAGAAGGTCCACCACTTTTGGGCCAGATTTCTCCTTGTCAAGGCCAAGGTAAAGGATTCCCATGACGAGGACACAATATCAGCGTTCTACAAAAACTGTGCAGACGAATGAATCCTCAACGCCAACAATCGCCACCGCATACTAACATTTGCTGACTTACCAACCATCGTACAAAAATACTGCGTGATGGAAAGCGCTTGGGAAACTCGGGTAGCTCGCTGGGAACCACCAGCCCCAACCCAACTTCCCCTACAGGCAGAAATGGCGTACCCTCGTGGCACGCCCAATCCAACAGTCAAAAACACAAAGCCATGATAACCCACAAGTATAGGGGATCGCAATAGTTTTCGAGGGTGGAGTATTCAACCCAAATTTATTGATTTGACACAAGGGGAGCCAAAGAATATTCTCAAGTATTAGCAGCTAAGTTGTCAATTCAACCACGCCTGGATAACTTAATATCTGCAGCAAGGTATTTAGTAGCAAAGTAATATGATAGTAATGGTAATGGTAGAAAAAGGTAACGATGGCAAAAGTAATGTTTTTGGTATTTTGTAGTGATGATAACAATAGCAACGGAAAAGTAAATAAGTGAAGAACAATATATGGGATGCTCGTAGGCAATGGATTGGTGATAGAGAATTATGCCAGATGCGGTTCATCATGTAATAGTCATAACCTAGGGTGACACAAAACTAGCTCCAATTCATCAATGTAATGTAGGCATGTATTCCGAATATAGTCATACGTGCTTATGAAAAAGAACTTGCATGACATCTTTTCTCCTACCCTCCCGTGGCAGCGGGGTCCTAGTGGAAACTAAGGGATATTAAGGCCTCCTTTTAATAGAGTACTGGACCAAAGCATTAACACATAGTGAATACATGAACTCCTCAAACTACGGTCATCACCGGAAGTGGTCCCGATTATTGTCAATTCGGGGTTGCCGGATCATAACACATAGTAGGTGACTATAGACTTGCAAGATAGGATCAAGAACTCACATATATTCATGAAAATATAATAGGTTCAGATCTGAAATCATGGCACTCGGGCCCTAGTGACAAGCATTAAGCATAGCAAAGTTATAGCAACATCAATCTCAGAACATAGTGGATACTAGGGATCAAACCCTAACAAAACTAACTCGATTACATGATAAATCTCATCCAACCCATCACTGTCCAGCAAGCCTATGATGGAATTACTCACGCACGGCGGGGAGCATCATGAAATTGGTGATGGAGGATGGTTGATGATGACGATGGCGACGGATTCCCCTCCCCGGAGCCCCGAACGGACTCCAGATCAGCCCTCCCGAGAGAGTTTAGGGCTTGGCGGCGGCTCCATATCGTAAAACATGATGAATCCTTCTCCCTAATTTTTCTCTCCTTGAAAGTGAATATATAGAGTTGGAGTTGAGGTCGGAGGAGCTCCAAGGGGCCCATGAGGTAGGGGGCGCGCCTTGGGGGGCAGGAGCGCCCCCACCCTCGTGGCTAGGGTGTGGCCCCCCTGGTCTTGATCTTTTGCCAGGATTTTTTATTTTTTTCCAAAAAAGTCTCCGTAAAGTTTCAGGTCATTCCGAGAACTTTTGTTTCTGCACATAAATAACACCATGGCAATTCTGCTGAAAACAACGTCAGTCCGGGTTAGTTCCATTCAAATCATGCAAGTTAGAGTCCAAAACAAGAGCAAAAGTGTTTGGAAAAGTAGATACGACGGAGACGTATCAAATCCCCCAAGCTTAAACCTTTGCTTGTCCTCAAGCAATTCAGTTGAGAAACTGAAAGTGATAAAGAAAAACTTCTACAAACTCTGTTTGCTCTTGTTGTTGTAAATATGTAAAGCCAGCATTCAAGTTTTCAGCAAAGATTATGAACTAACCATATTCTCAATAACTCTTAGGTCTCATGTTTACTCATATCAATGGCATAATCAACTAGCGAGCAATAATAATAAATCTCGGATGACAACACTTTCTCAAAACAATCATAATATGATATAACAAGATGGTATCTCGCTAGCCCTTTCTAAGACCGCAAAACATAAATGCAGAGCACCTTTAAAGAACAAGGACCGACTAGACATTGTAATTCACGGTAAAAGAGATCCGGTCAAGTCATACTTAATGTAAATTAATTAGTAATGAATGCAAATGACAGAGGTGCTCTCTAGTGGGTGCTTTTTAATAAGAGGAGGATGACTCAACATAAAAGTAAATAGATAGGCCCTTCGCAGAGGGAAGCAAGGATTTGTCGAGGTGCCAGAGCTCGGTTTTGAAATAGAGATGAATAATATTTTGAGCGGTATACTTTCATTGTCAATATAACAACCAAGAGATGGCGATATCTTCCATGCTACACACATTATAGGCGGTTCCCAAACAGAATGATAAAGTTTATACCCCCCCTCCACCAACAAGCATCAATCCATGGCTTGCTCGAAACAACGAGTGCCGCCAACTAACAAGAGTCCCAGGGGGAGTTTTGTTTGCAATTATTTTTATTTGATTTGCATAAAGCATGGGACTGGGCATCCCGGTGACCAGCCATTTTCTCGTGAGTGAGGAGCGGAGTCCACTCCTCTTGAGAATAACCCGCCTAACATGGAAGATACGGACGGCCCTAGTTGATACATGAGCTATTCGAGCATACAAAACAGGATATTTATTTGAAGGTTTAGAGTTTGGCACATACAAATTTACTTGGAACGGCAGGTAGATACCGTATATAGGTAGGTATGATGGACTCATATGGAATAACTTTGGGGTTTATGGGATTGGATGCACAAGCAGTAATCCCGCTTAGTACAGGTGAAGGCTAGAAAAAGACTGGGAAGCGACCAACTAGAGAGCGACAACAGTCATGAACATGCATTAAAATTAGTCAACACCGAATGCAAGCATGAGTCGGATATAATGCACCATGAACATAAATATCGTAGAGGCTATGTTGATTTTGTTTCAACTACATGCGTGAACATGTGAAAAGTCAAGCCACTCTAATCATTCAAAAGAGGATACCACCCTATCATACCACATCACAACCATTTTAATAGCATGTTGGCATGCAAGGTAAACCATTATAAGCTCCTAGCTAATTAAGCATGGCATAAGAAACTATGATCTCTAATTGTCATCACAAACATGCTTATTCATAATAGGCTGAATCAGGAACGATGAACTAATCATATTTACAAAAACAAGAGAGGTCGAGTTCATACCAGCTTTTCTCGTCTCAGTCAGTCTATCATATATCGTCATAATTACCTTTCACTTGCATGATCGAACGATGTGGATAATAGTAATAGTGCACGTGCATTGGACTAAGCTGGAATCTGCAAGCATTCAATTAACAGGAGAAGACAAGGCAATATGGGCTCTTTTGTCAGATCAACAATAATGCATATAAGAGTCACTTCAACAATTTAATTATGGTCTTCTCCTATCGACCCCCAAAGAAAAGAAAAGAAATAAAACTATTTACACGGGAAAGCTCCCAACAAGCAAAAAGAAGAACATGAAATCTTTTTGGTTTTCTTTTTAATTACTACTACAAGCATAGAAATTAAAACTAGCTAAAAGCTACAACTATTTTTTGGTTTTTCTTAAGGTTTATTAAACACACAAGAAGAAAGCATAAAAAATAAATAAACTAGCATGGATGTTATAATGAAAAATTATGAGCACCGATATCTAGCAATGAGTGTGTGAACATGAATGTAATGTCGGTTAGAAATACGTACTCCCCCAAGCTTAGGCTTTTGGCCTAAGTTGGTCTAATGCCACGGATGGCCTGGCGGATATCTAAAGTTGTAGTTGGGGTCGTACTGAGACGCAACAGTCATTGCATCGTCGGCTGCAGCTTGGAGGCGAGCTATCTTAGCTCTCCTCTTATACTCTTTCGCCTCCTCTCTGGTTATAAAATATCTCCCTTTTGCCTGAAAGTCAAAGAAATTAGAAGCAGGGAGAGCGACGTGATAGGTGCATCGTCTGTCAAAGATTAGTTGGTACTGGAGGAACTGATCGTTCCTCTCAACAAACTGATGACGAACCATAGCCTCATAATCCAAATAAGGAGGCAACTCAATATCATCCTCATGTATGGTTATATCAAGAAAATTAGCTATGCGGGTTGCATATATTCCAGCGAAGAAATCTTCATTAAATCTATTAAGATGCAACCTACGTGCAACAATGGCTCCCAAATTATAAGATTTATCTCCTAACACAGCACTCCTAAGAATACAGAGGTCAGGGACACACATGTGACATGCTTCATCTTTACCGTTAATGCATCTACCTATGAAGAGAGCAAAATAATGTATAGCAGGAAAGTGAATGCTCCCTATGGTAGCTTGTGCTATATCTCTAGATTCCCCCACAGTTATATTAGCAAGAAAATCTCTAAATTCAAATTTGCGAGGTTCACTATCACTACCCCATTGTGGAAGTTTGTAAGCAGTGGTAAAATCCTCTAAGTCCATAGTATAAGAATTTTCATAGAGATCAAACATGACAGTTTGAGAATTACGTGAATATGAAAATTCAAACCTCCTCGCAAAGGAACTAGTGAGATAGTGGTACTGACATCATTTTTCTGCCTCGAAGCTCACAAGATCAGCATTACGCAAATATGCGTTAAATTCTTCCTTAATTCCCGCTCGATCCATGAAGTCCTCTGAAGGCCATTCACAAGGCCGCACTGGAGTGTCCCTTGGTGGCTCATCATCAGCATCACGCATTGCAAGCCTGGGTCCTTGTTTCCTTGAAGAACCACCTTGGTACATTTTCCTAAACATATTTCTTCCTCTGAAAAATTTCTGAAATTTTTAGTAACTTCAAATAAAAGTGAGCCAAGCTCAACAATTGATAGCAACTACTCCTACAAGTGCCTAGATCCTATATCATGCATTAGAACTACTTAGAACCATATAAATTTGACATGCAAGCTCAAGAACATGGCCACCTAAGCAGCAAAAATATGCAATGAATAAAGCACTAGAACAAAAACTAATTGGACCAATGGAGGAGTCACATACCAAGGAACAATTCCCCAAAGCATTTTTGTGAGAGGTGGTTTGAGCAAGGAGATCAAAAATCGCAGCAAAATGAGCTAGAAATCGTGCTTGAGCTGGATAATGGTGTTTGTGGGAGGAATAAGGAGTGTGTGGGTGCAGGAATAAGTGGAGGAGGGCCACAGTGGGCCCACGAGGGAGGCGGCGCGCCAAGGGGGTACAGCGCGCCCTCCAACCTCGTGGCCAGGTGGATGCCCCCCTGCTGTGTTCTCAGTGCCAAATATTCTCAAATATTCTAGAAAAACTCATATTTAAATTTCAGGGCATTTGGAGAACTTTTATTTTCGAGGTATTTTCATATTGCACGGATAATTCAGATAACAGATAGAAAATACTAATTTTATTTTATTTAATATAAATAACAGAAAGTAAAAGGAGAGTACAGAGAGTTGTGTTTTCTAACTTCATCCATCTTATGATCATCAAAAGGAATCCATTAACAAGGTTGATCAGGTCTTGTTAACAAACTCATTCCGAATAACATGGAACCGGAGAAATTTCGAATAAAGTAAGTTACCTCAACGGGGATATGCACATCCCCAATAATTAGAATATCATATTTCTTCTTGACAGTAGGTAGAGGAAATTCAAAACCTCCAAAAATAATCGATGGAATTTTTCCAATAGAATTGATACTATGAACTTGAGATTGTTTCCTCGGAAAGTGTACCATATGCTCATTACCATTAACATGAAAAGTGACATTGCCTTTGTTGCAATCAATAACATCCCCTGTAGTATTCAAAAAGGGTCTTCCAAGAATAATAGACATACTATCGTCCTCGGGAATATCAAGAATAACAAAGTCCTTTAAAATAGTAACGTTTGCAACCACAACAGGCACATCCTCACAAATACTGACATGTATAGCAGTTGATTTATCATCCATTTGCAAAGATATTTCAGTAGGTGTCAACTTATTCAAATCAAGTCTACGATATAAAGAGAGAGGCATAACACTAACACCGGCTCCAAGATCACATAAAGCAGTTTTAACATAGTTTCTTTTAATGGAGCATGGTATAGTGGGTACTCCTGGATCTCCAAGTTTCTTTGGTATTCCACCTTTAAAAGTATAATTAGCAAGCATGGTGGAAATTTCATTTTCCAGTATCTTTCTTTTATTAGTAAAAATTTCTTTCATGTACTTAGCATAAGGATTCATTTTGAGCATATCAGTTAATCGCATACGCAAAGAGATAGGTCTAATCATTTCAGCAAAGCGCTCAAAATCCTCACCATCATTTTTCTTGGATGGTTTGGGAGGAAAAGGCATGGATTTTTGAACCCATGGTTCTCTTTCTTTACCATGTTTCCTAGCAACATAGTCTCTCTTATCATAACGTTAATTCTTTGATTGTGGGTTATCAAGATCAACAACAGGTTCAATCTCTATATCATTGCTAGGTTGAGCATCAACATGAACATTATCATTAACATTATCACTAGTTTCAGGTTCATTACCAGATTGTGTTTCAACATCATAAATAGAAATATTATTTGGATTCTCAGGTGTTTCAGCAATAGGTTCACTAGAAGCATGCAAAGTCCTATCATTTTTCTTTTTCTTCCTTTTGGAAGGACTAGGTGCATCTATATTATTTCTCTGAGAATCTTGCTCAATTCTCTTAGGGGGGCCTTCAGGATACAAAGGTTCCTGAGTCATTTTACCAGTTCTAGTAGCCACTCTAACAACATAGTCATTATTCTTACTATTCAATTCATTGAGCAAATCATTTTGAGCCTTAAGTACTTGTTCTACTTGAGTGGTAACCATAGAAGCATGTTTACTAATAAGTTTAAGTTCACCTTTGACATTAGCCATATAATCACCCAAGTGTTCAAGCATATCAGCAGTGCGTTTTAATTCTCTACCAAAATAAGCATTGAAGTCTTCTTGCTTAACCATAAATTTATCAAACTCATCTAAGCATGGGCTAGCAAACTTAGTAAATGGATTTCAGCTTTATCATATCTATAGAGAGAATTTACCTTTACTACCTGTGTCGGGTTATCAAGACCATGTATTTCTTCAATAGGAGATGGATTAAAATTATGCATTTCTTCGACAGGCGGTAAATTAAGACCATGTATTTCTTCAATAGGAGGTAAATTGTTAACATCTTCAACTTTATACCCTTTTCTTTCATGGATTTATTTGACTCTTGCATATCTTCTGGACTGAGAAATAGAACACCTCTCTTCTTCGCAGTTGGTTTAGGAATAGGCTCAGGAAGTGTCCAATTATTTTCATTAGTCAACATATTGTTTAATAGAATTTCAGCTTCATCCGATGTTCTTTCCCCGAAAACAGAACCATCACAACTATCCAGGAAGTCTCTGGAAGCAACGATTAGTCCTTTATAAAAGATATCAAGTATTTCATTTTTCTTAAGAGGATGATCAGGCAAAGCAGTAAGTAATTGGAGAAGCCTCCCCCAAGCTTGTGGGAGAATCTCTTCTTCAATTTGCACAAAATTATATATATATATATCCCTTAAGGCAGCTTGTTTCTTATGAGCAGGGAAATATTTAGCAGAGAAGTAATAAATCATATCCTGGGGACTACGCACACAACCAGGATCAAAAGAATTAAACCATATCTTAGCATCACCCTTTAATGAGAGCGGAAATATTTTAAGGATATAAAAGTAGCGAGTTCTCTCATCACTAGTGAACAGGGTGGCTATATCATTTAATTTAGTAAGATGTGCCACAACAGTTTCAGATTCATAGCCATAAAAAGGATCAGATTCAACCAAAGTAATTATATCAGGATCAACAGAGAATTCATAATCCTTATCAGTAACACAGATAGGTGAAGTAGCAAAAGCAGGGTCAGGTTTCATTCTAGCATTAAGGGATTGCTGCTCCCATTTAGCTAATAACCTCTTTAGATCATATCTATCATTGCAAGCTAAAATAGCTCTAGTAGCTTCTTCATCCATAACATAACCCTCAGGAACAACAGGCAATTCATATTTATTAGGGAGAGAGTCTTCATTTCATCAATATTATTAGTTTCAATAATTTCACCCTCTCTAGCCCTAGCAAGTTGTTCATCAAGAAATTCACCAAGTGGCATAGTAGTATCAAGCATAGAAGTAGTTTCATCATAAGTATCATGCATAGCAGAAGTGGCATCATCAATAACACGCGACATATCAGAATCAATAGCAGAAGCAGGTTTAGGTGTCGCAAGCTTACTCAAAACAGAAGGTGAATCAAGTGCAGAGCTAGATGGCAGTTCCTTACCTCCCCTCGTAGTTGAGGGATAAATCTTGGTTCTTGGATCTTTCAAATTCTTCATAATGATAAGCAGATATAAATCCCAAGTGACTCAAAGAATAGAGCTATGCTCCCCGGCAACGGCGCCTGAAAATAGTCTTGATAACCACAAGTATAGGGGATCGCAACAGTTTTCGAGGGTAGAGTATTCAACCCAAATTTATTGATTCGACACAAGGGGAGCCAAAGAATATCCTCAAGTATTAGCAGCTAAGTTGTCAATTCAACCACACCTGGATAACTTAATATCTGCAGTAAGGTATTTAATAGCAAAGTAATACGATAGTAATGGTAATGGTAGCAAAAGGTAATGATAGAAAAAGTAATGTTTTTGGTATTTGTTGTGATGATAACAATAGCAACGGAAAAGTAAATAAGCGAAGAACAATATATGGGAAGCTCGTGGGCAATGGATCGATGATAGAGAATTATGCCGGATGCGGTTCATCATGTAACAGTCATAACCTTGGGTGACACAGAACTAGCTCCAATTCATCAATGTAATGTAGGCATGTATTCTGAATATAGTCATACGTGCTTATGAAAAATAACTTGCATGACATATTTTGTCCTACCCTCCCGTGGCAGCGGGGTCCTAGCAGAAACTAAGGGATATTAAGGCCTCCTTTTAATAGAGTACCGGACTAAAGCATTAACACATAGTGAATACATGAACTCCTCAAACTATGGTCATCACCGGAAGTGGTCCCGATTATTGTCACTTCGGGGTTGGCGGATCATAACACATAGTAGGTGACTATAGACTTGCAAGATATGATCAAGAACTCACATATATTCATGAAAACATAATAGGTTCAGATCTGAAATCATGGCACTCGGGCCCTAGTGACAAGGATTAAGCATAGCAAAGTCATAGCAACATCAATCTCAGAACATAGTGGATACTAGGGATCAAACCCTAACAAAACTAACTCGATTACATGATAAATCTCATCCAACCCATCAGCGTCCAGCAAGCCTACGATGGAATTACTCACACACGACGGTGAGCATCATGAAATTGGTGATGGAGGATGGTTGATGACGATAATGGCGACGGATTCCCCTCTCCGGAGCCCCGAACAGACTCCAGAACAGCCCTCCCAAGAGAGTTTAGGGCTTGGCGGCGGCTCCGTATCGTAAAACGCGATGAATCCTTCTCCCTGATTTTTTTCTACCCGGAAGTGAATATATAGAGTTGGAGTTGAGGTCGGAGGAGCTGCAGCGGGCCCATGAGGTAGGGGGCGCACCCCCCACCCTCATGGCTAGGGTGTGGGCCCCCTGGTCTTGATCTTTTGCCAGAATTTTTTATTATTTCCAAAAATAGTCTCCGTAAAGTTTCAGGTCATTCTGAGAACTTTTGTTTCTACACATAAATAACAACGTGGCAATTCTGCTGAAAACAGGGTCAGTCCGGGTTAGTTCCATTCAAATCATGCAAGTTAGAGTCCAAAACAAGGGCAAAAGTGTTTGGAAAAGTAGATACGATGGAGACATATCAAGCCACTATACGACACGACACTGTTCTAGAAGGGTGGCTCGATGGCCCATGCAAAATACATACAACAACAGATACCGTGGCAACCCACAACCTTAGAGCATGCTGAATACTACGACAGGTAGCCAAGAGCGGCGATGACATCCTTATCAAGGACGCCCCAGACAAACACCCCCTAGAAGACGATGACCCAAGAGTATTGACAGTCTTCGAGACATTCGCTTCAAATAACAAGCGCAAAAGGGCACTTCACGAGCTCAACAAAGTCTGCCAAATTGCTGTAATAAACCCATGGAATGACACGGCTATAACATTCAATGCTAGTGATGAACCAAAGTACAGAACAACGCGAGCCACCGGCCGCGTTAGTCCTCAGCCCCATTGTGGATGGGTTTCGACTCACCAAGGTCCTCATGGACAGCGGCAGGGGACTAAATCTCATTTATGAGGACACACTCCATAAAATGGAAATAGACAGGAGCCGCATCAAACAAAGTAACACAACCTTCCGGGGAATTATTCCTAGTCGGGAGGCACGGTGCGTGGGCAAAATCACACTTGACGTGGTATTCGGATCACCGGAGAACTATCGGTCCGAAGAAATAACCTTCCAAGTGGCCCCTTTCAGCAGCGGATATCATGCCCTTTTGGGGCGGTATGCTTTTACACGCTTCCAAGCTATACCTTACTACGGAATATATGAAGCTCGAAATGCCCGGACCAAACGGTATAATCACTCTCGTTAGTGATCCGGACATAGCACTCCACGCTGAAAACACAACCGCATCCCTGGCCCTAGAGGCGCTATCCGAAGCCCTCGCGGCCGAAGAATTAACTGCACTATGCTCTACAGTGGACAGGGACGACGTGATCCTCGACAAACGCCCCAAATCCACCTCGTTCAAACCGGCAGAAGAAATAGTCAAATTCCAGGTCCACCCAACGGACCCCAAGAAGACAACATCCATCGGAGCTCAACTGAACCCAATAGTTGATGCCGCACTATGAGAATTCCTGCGCAAAAACTGGGACATATTTGCCTGGCACCCTTCGGACATGCCAGGGATCCCAGACAAGCTGGACGAACATAGCCTCAATATATTAAAGGGGTTCAAACCAGTTAAGCAAACATTGTGGCGCTTTTCCGAACCCAAGCGACAAGCCATGGGGGAGGAGCTGGCCAAACTCATCGAGGCCGGATTCATTAGAGATATCAAACATCCGGACTGGCTGGCAAACCTGGTGATGGTACCAAAGAAGGACAAATCCTGGCGCATGTGTATCGATTTCAAAGACCTCAACAAAGCGTGCCCTAAGGATCCCTTCCCCCTCCCCCGCATTGATCAAATCATTGACGCCACCGCAGGGCACGACTCACTGTGTTTCCTCGATGCATACTCCGAATACCATCAAATCAAAATGAAGGAATCCGATCAAGCTGCAACAACATTTATTACCCCATACGGGTCATTCTGCTTCAATACCATGCCCTTTGGGCTCAAGAACGCCGGCGCCACATATCAACGCATGATTCAAACATGCCTGGAGAAACAGATTGGCAAAATAGTAGAAGCTTACGTTGATGACATCATCATCAAAAACAGGCACGTGGAAACACTAATAGACGACTTACGTCTTACATTCGACAACCTCAGGGCGTATGACATTAAGCTCAACCTGGAAAAGTGTGTCTTCGGCGTCCCCGCTGGAAAACTGCTGGTTTTTATAGTTTCCAATAGAGGAATCGAAGCAAACCCAGCCAAAATCCGAGCTTTGTCATAATTGGCTAAGCCAACAGACCTTAAGCAAGTTCAAAAACTTGCAGGTTGCGTGGCAGCTCTAAGCCGCTTTATCTCTAGATTAGATGAAAAGGCACTGCCTCTCTATCGCCTTCTATGGAGAACTGACCACTTCGAGTGGACGGACGCGGCAACAACCAGACTGGAAGAAATAAAAACCCTTCTTGCAAGCAATCCAATCCTGGCCGCACCAAACTCTGGCAAACCGATGTTATTGTACATATCGGCAACACATCAGGTGGTGAGCACCGTACTCATTGTCGAACGAGAACATGACGGACATAAATTCCCGCTTCAGAAGCCAGTATACTATGTATCTACTGTCCTTACCCCATGCAAATCCTGGTACCCTCATTACCAAAAAATAGCATAGGCGGTCTTCATGGCATCCCGGAAGCTCTGTCACTACTTCCAGGAGTGTTCGATCATGGTGGCCTCCGAAGTACCACTCAATGACATTATAAACAACCGCGATGCTACGGGCCGAATTTCCAAATGGGCCATTGAGCTCCTGCCATTTGACAATACATATAAACCACGTCGAGCTATCAAATCCCAAGTACTGGCCGACTTCATCACCGAATGGACAGAGGCCGAACTCCCTAAAGAGTACGGCACATACTCCAATCGGGTCATGTACTTTGACGACTCCAAAATGCTAGCAGGGTTAGGAGCGGGTGTCGTTTTAACGTCCCCTACTGGAGACGTCATCCAGTACATTCTCCAAATACTATACACAGACTCCAATAACATATCCGAATACGAGGCCTTATTGCATGGTCTCCGGATGGCTGTCTCCATGTGCATACAACACCTAGAAGTGCGCGGGGACTCAAACCTTGCAATATCTCAAATAAATGGAGATTTCTACACTAAATATCCGAAGATGGCAGCGTATCGTAACACAGTCATAAAAATGTTGGCCCGGTTCGAGGGGCTTGAGTTCCATCATGTGGCTCGAGAAAGTAATCAAGCGGCGGATGTTCTTGCTCGTATTGGTGCTAAGCGCGACCCCGTCCCACCTAATATATTCCTGGAAAGGCTCTTTAAGCCATTCGTGGTATGGCAGGGGGAAAACGACAACACTAGTCCGGACCCAAACATAACCCCAGATCCCGGAAACATCGACATAACACCGTTGACGCATCTCATCATGGTAGTCATTTCCCTATGGACCGAACCCTTCCTGGCCTACCTTAATAGGAAGGAGCTTCCTAAGGACCAGAATGAGGCCCGCTGCATTGTTCGGCACTCCAAGGCCTACAAGGTTCATGATGGAGAGCTCTACAAGAAAAGCACCACCGGAGTCCTTCAACGATGTATATCCGAGGAAGAGGGATGGCAGCTCTTGGCTGAAATTCATGCCGGACTCGGTGGTTACCACGCTGCAGCTCAGGCCTTCCGTATAGGGTTTTATTGGCCGACGGCCCGAGCGGATGCACAGGACCTTGTCCAACGCTGCGTTGGTTGCCAACTCTTTGCCAAGCAAAGCCATATGCCCCCCACTGCCCCACAAACAATCCCCATCACTTGGCCTTTCGCGGTCTGGGGACTCGACATGGTTGGACCCCTTAAAGGGGAAGCCATAAGAAAAAAATACCTGCTGGTTATGGTGGACAAATTCACTAAGTGGATAGAGGCTAAACCGGTCAAAACGGATGAGTCCGGCTCGGTGATAGACTTCATACCCGAAGTTGTGCACCGTTATGATGTCCCACACAGCATCATCACTGACAACGGCTCCAATTTCATAGCCGACGAGGTAAAAACCTGGTGTACTAATCTGGGTATTAAACTCTATTACGCCTCCGTCTACCACCCACAAACCAATGGTCAGGTCAAACACGCCAACGGTCTTATTATGCGCGGCATCAAGCCCAGACTAGTGCGGTCTTTGAAAGAATCAGACAAGCATTAGGTTGAGGAGCTCGACTCCGTACTCTGGGGGCTGCGGACCACGCCCAACCATACTACCGGGTACACACCTTTCTTCATGGTGTATGGTGCAGAGGCCGTATTGCCCTGCGATATTATTCACGACTCACCTAGAGTGCGTACGTACGAAGAGAGAGAAGCCAAGCTCGATTGGCAGGACATCCTAGATGCCCTGGAGGAGGAACACGATGTCGCAAAAGCCCATTCAGCAGTTTACCAATAGCAGGCTCAAAGATATCAAAGCACAGAAGTACGGGCTAAGACTTACAACGTCGGCGAACTCGTTCTACGCCTCCCAGAGAAGAAAAAGGACAAACTCAAGCCCAAATGGGAGGGTCCCTTCATAATTGACGAAGTTCTCACCGGAGGAGCGTACCGTCTTCGCGATGCATCAGAGAATTGCCTCGAGCCGAACCCTTGGAACGCGGCCAGGCTCTGGAGATTCTACGCCTAGCGCTAAACCCATTGTTCGTCTCCTCCTCCCTTGAGTTTCCATTATTTTTCTCTCTTTTCCGATTACTTTCTTTTTTCTCGCTTTAAAAGCTTTAAGTGCAGCTAGACCGCACACCATTCACACAAACATCTTTAAACATGTACGCCCCTTGTACCTGGGGGCTTCTCGGACAGAAGTTCTTGTCATTCCGTGAGCATCAAGCTCCTCACATATGAGTTTTCCCCATATGTACCTTTTCTTTGCCATTATATGCATCGATATGACTTAAGTTTTGGCCAAGCTGGGTTGCCTAGCTCCTGTGCTTATGCTCTACGTTCCCGTTAGTTTAGCTAGGGAAAAAAGGGAGCACCTCTGCAATTGTTACCGCCGGGTCATCCGGATGTGTACCTCAGACTGGGTGAAGCCGAAAGCTAGCGTTCTTAAGGGAATATTCGGTCGGTGAATTAAAGATGTTTCCTAAACTCGCTCCATTGTGCACCCCCAGAAGTTATACAAGCTGTGGTGCTCGCATCACAATTCAGACATGTACATTAAATGCATGCACACCCAGGGAAAGGAACCCTTAATGAAACTATTCTCTTTGGAAGATGTTTCTTACGATATCAATGTAATATAACATAGCTAGCCGAATACAACTTGTCTGATCACGCAACTATGACCCCTACGCCTAGTTTTCCAAGCATACCCCGGCCTATTCGGCTGTGACGGTGTTCGGAAACACTCCGCACCTTAGAGTCCGAAGGTTGAAGTGAAAAGGTCTGCCATGACAAATGATATACAATTCAGCTAGATGAGGAAAGTACACAGTCACTTGGACTTGAACACCTCTTCCTCTACACCTTCCAGCAGGCAGTCTAACTTACAATCTTGTTGAGAATATTTGGCGGCCACATATACTTGGTCATATACTATACTAACAGGAATTTCTTCCCCATTCGGCCCTACCGGCCCGACACGAGCCATGTGATTAGGATCCAGCTTGGTATAGCGCGTCTTCACCATGGCCCAGGCCTCTCGTGCACCCTCTCGGCAGGCAGATATCTTACACAGCCGGATATGCCGCCACGCTCCCTTGAATAGCTCTACCAGCTTCTGCATGCTTCCTGGAGGGGAGTCGGATGGCCATAAATCCTTGGCTACACTCCGCATAGCCTGCCGAGCTTGCTCGTGCAACTGTGACAGCTCCTGCAGAAGATCATTTGATGATCCGAACACTTCCTCTTCGGGGCAGTTTGTCAACACACCTGCAATTACAGCTATATCAGCTCCACTACCTCCAAACTGTTGTAAGATAAAAGCGGCCACATACTGAATATGCCACCTCGAAGCTTCTTGTTCTCCTTCACAGAGTCGGCTAGCTGCGCTCGCACATCTTTTAGTTCTTCGCCTAGGTTGATGTTCGAATCCTGGAGTTCCTTTTTCTCTTCAATGACCTTTGTCAATACACGCTTGCCCGCTGCTAGCAGCTTTTTGGCTCCGTGTTCTTCGCTTCGAGCGGCATCAAGCTGCTCTCGTACTTGGTCTAAACGACCCAACACAAATATCAGAACCCAGATTAACACTATCGGTGTAGCCTTATGAATTTTTTATGGAGGAAAATATTACCTGGAGATGCCTTGTATTTCTCCAGTTCAGCATTAGCAGCAAGCAGCTAGTGCTGACACTTTTCTAGTTCCTGAGCCAGCTGGGTATTCTTCTCCGTAAGAACCTGGTTGTACATTGATCCTTAAATCAGTTGTTTTCAACTACCTTAAGTTTCGGGGGCTACTGGCATATGGTTATCATAGTCAAACAAAGCGAATTTACCTGCACATCTTTCAAATGTTGCTTTGTGGCCCTGCTAATCCCATTTCGAGTAGCCCGGATGTACGCATCGGCTGCGTTGAAGGCGTTAAACGACTCTTCCGAAAAGCCAGGATCTTGTAAAATGGCCTAGCGATGCCGATGATTCATAGCACTCTCCACTTCCGAGTTGGTGACGAATACATCGTCCGAGTCCTCGGCTGGAGGACAGTCTGGCGTCGCCCCTGCATCAGCCCCCGTCTTCACGATGGGATTTGAATCCTGGCTATGGGAAGTACGGCCGCTCGGACCCCTGGATATAGTCCGGCGCGCCTTCCTCCTGGCAAATGGAAAATAGGAAGGTCACGGTTGGACATGAGTACTCAGGGGCAGGTTGGCGAATTCATACCTCTTCGATGAAGGCGCAGCCATATCTTCATTTGCTCTCCTCTTGGAAGGATTGTCTGGCGCGGGAGCCGATCTCTTCGAAGTCGCCGAACGTCTCCCCTGTGAAGCACGATACAGTGTGATGGGTGAGATGGAATAAGAGCACTCTTTTAGAGAAGGTGTTTTCTTAATTATTTACATGAGAAGCAGGAAGAAGGCCAGGATAGTCTGCGGTGATGGCCACTTCTGTGCCGTCATAGCTGTCTGGTAGAACACTCCCTCCACAAGCACCACAAATATGTCCGGATCCTCTTCGAACCCGGGATCTAGCTCCCTGTTGTGGTCCTTCGGCTATGGGGCGGGACTATAAAATCCCTCAGTGACCTTTCGCCAGTGTTGTCATAAGCAAACAAGATAGAAGTTTATCAAAGGCAATTCAAAGATGGAAGAAGTAAAAACGGAAGGGTCGGGCCTTACCCAGCTGGGAGGATTATACATAGAGTACCCTTCTCTAGATTTGATGCGGAGAAATTCCTTTTCCTCCCTTTGAAAAGTTCGGTTAAAATCTTAGCCAAAGCGGGAGGGGTATCCCGACCTTTCCGGCCGCAACGAGAGGCGTCGTCCTCCCCATTGTAGTGCCACATGGGAAGCCCTCTGTATTGGAGCGGCTGAACCCCTCGCGCTATGGAAATCGCCATAACCTCGATTACTATGAGTCCGGACTGAGTGAGGTCTCTTATCCTGCTCATCAGTTGATGAATCTCCGCGTCGTCTTCCTCTTCAAGACTCCGGGGACGCCAACTGTGGCGTTTCTTCAGCGGGACGCGAGCAAATTCAGGAAGACCCTTTCAAATCGGGCCAGGAAGCGCAACGTCCACTATATAAAACCATTCGGAGGGCCATTCATCAGGTGCCTTCCCTGGTGTGCCGGATGGATACCCGGTATCAGCAACGCGCCATACTTCAGCTCCGCCCACTTCAAATATTGTCTGTCGGTGTCAAAACTGGCAGATCTCGGGTAGGGGGTCCCGAACTGTGCGTCTAAGGCGGATGGTAACAGGAGGCAGGGGACAAGATGTTTACCCAGGTTCGGGCCCTCTTGATGGAGGTAATACCCTACTTCCTGCTTGATTGTTCTTGATGATATGAGTATTACAAGAGTTGATCTACCATGAGATCGTAGGGGCTAACCCTAGAAGCTAGCCTATGGTATGATTGTATGTTGTCCTACGGACTAAACCCTCCATTTTATATAGACACCGGAGGGGGCTAGGGTTACACAAGGTCGGTTACAAGGGAGGAGATCTAAATATCCGTACTACCTAGCTTGCCTTCCACGCCAAGGAGAGTCCCATCCGGACACGGGACGAAGTCTTCAATCTTGTATCTTCATAGTCCAACAGTCCTGCCAAAGGATATAGTCCGGCTGTCCGGAGACCCCCTAAACCAGGACTCCCTCAGTAGCCCCCGAACCAGGCTTCAATGACGATGAGTCCGGCGCGCAATATTGTCTTCGGCATTGCAAGGCGGGTTCTTCTTCAAATCCTGAATATCTAAGTAGTGCCCGGCTCCCATAAATGTTGGACTTCTTGGCTTCTGTGCCAATAAGGGCTATCTTCCACGTGTCGAGCAAATGCGAGGAGCCAGGGCATTTTTACATTCGCGCCCCTAGCCAAGTAAGTAAATCGCCTATTAAAGGGATGGGGATTCTTAGATCCAATCCACACCATCTTCCCACGGCGAGAATCCATCGGAGCGCGCTCGGAAAAATCCATTCCATCATGGCCGGCCATCGCAGCTCCTCCTCTCGCTCCCATAGCCCCAAGCCTGGTGATTGGGAGAAGTGTTCCATCCCACAAGGCCGATTAGTAGAGTTGCAGACCCAGGGATTTCTCCCTCCGGCATCTATGGTTCCCGTCAGAGCCGGGCTCGCCACTTATAGTGGTGGGGAGCAAGCGGAGAGCTTCCCCAATCCCTCCAAGGGGGAGCGGGTATGCCTTGTCCCTTACTTACTAAGGGGACTCGGATTTCTGATTCATCCGTTCCTCCGCGGACTCCTAGAGTTTTACGGCCTCTAGTTGCATAATTTCACCCCCGCTTCCATATTACACATTGCCGGCTATGTTGCCATTTGTGAGATGTTTTTGGGCTGCGAGGCTCATTTCAAGCTGTGTAAAAGGCTATTCTGCCTTGTGCCCCGCACACAGAAGGGGTCACTTTATCAAGTGGGCGGAGCCGAAATATGGCGCATCGCCGAGACCGGATACCCGTCCAGTACTCCAAAGAAGACGTCTGAAGAGTGGCCTTCGGAGTGGTTTTACATGGAGGACGTCCCTCTTCCAGACCCTGTTCGGCGGGGTCTTCCTGAGTTCGACAATGCTCCTCTAAAGAAACGTCAAAGTTGGCGCCCACGGATCCCCCAGGAGGAAGATAACGGAGAAGCCCTTTATCTAATGAACTGGACTAAAGCGTTGGCTCAATCAGGATTGACAATAATCAAGGTCATGTCAATATGCATAATGTGGGGGGTGCAACCACTTCAATATCGAGGGCACCCCCCTGTGGTGTTTTAACGGGGAAGATGATGCCACCCGTTGTGGGCGCAAGGGACCGGAGTCACCTGCAGCTTTAGCAAAAGTTTTGTCCGAATTATTCAAGGAAGAGGAAGAGGAGTTCATCCACATTAAACCACGGGACGGATTCTCCATGTACAACCCTCCAAGCTGGGTGAGTTGTACCCTTTTTACTCTCAACCTTCCCGCATTCTTCGTCATAGGTACTCGCCTTGCCATTTCACGGCAGGAACTGCGAAAAGCGATAAGGGAGGTCAACAGCCCAGCTCCACAACCAGAGGACCATGGCAGGGCCCTCGATCCCGGACTTGAAGAGGATCCGGGTATATTTGTGGACCTGATAGACAGGCAATTCTATCAATTGAGCTGCGACGACGCCATGGTGGCCATAACAGCCGACTATCCGGGACTACTCCCTGCGTCGCACGTAAGAAAAACCAAAGTCCCAATTCCCAAAAAAGGATTCCCTTTTATGCACTTCACCTACCGTACACGTATGGTGTCTTATAGGGAAGGCCTTCGGGACGCCGTGCTGAACCTGCAGCAACTCGCCAACAAGAGGCGCCGAAGCCGGGTAGGCAAAAAAGGAAGGCGGTCAGGAGGGAAATGCCAACACTGAGGTATAACACAAAACCTCATTCCGTGGTTGTCATCTTGCTTAAAATATAATGACATCCGTGTTTCCTATAAAAAAACGCCCGCCGGACTATATCCGGAGAGGCTGCCGATCACGCCTCGACCAGTCGGGCTCCAGGGCCGGACACAGAGGCAGAAGCTAACGCGAGGCAGACGCCAGATGTTCCTCCTACAGAGGATGCAGACAGACTATCCACTACAAATTTCGAAGTGGAGAGCGCCATGAATCACAGGCGTCGCCAGGGCGTACTCTGTGACGCTTGTTTCTCACCAGAGGCATTTGATGCCTTCAATTCCGGAGACGCGTACATCCATGCTGCTCAAAATGGTCTAGCCAGAGCCATGGACCAGTATGTAAGGGATATACGGGTAAGTAAATCTGACAATTATATGTATTAGTAGCCCCTGAGACTTGAAACAGTTGAGTCAACCGATTTAAGGATCATTTATTTGAGTAGGTTCTTACAGAGAAGAATTCCCAATTGTCTCAAGAGCTGGAAGAGTGCAAGGCCCAGCTAGAGGCCGTTGTTGCCACGTTGAGGGAGTCCGAGAAGGGTCCCTCTGGTAACACCTGTTTCCCTTGCAAAGAAGGCAGGTACCAGGTAGTATGCGGCATTTATGCAAAGCTAACAATAGATGTTGCAGGTGACCCCGGAGTGAATCTGGAGGCCGTAGTGGTGAATGGGGCACGTGCTGATCGACAGCTAAATGCTAGTGAGCGCGTGCTTACGTGAGTCAGGCAGGAGAAAAACAATCTCCAAGACGCATCAATACCCGGCTGGGCGAGGAACTGAAAGATGTCCGGGCCCAGCTAGCGGACTCCGTGAAGGAGAATAAGCGACTTCGACGTGGCATTTTTAGTAAGTGCTTGAATGAACTTTTAAAGGAGTTCGGCGAAGAAGCCGGCTGACAGAGTTGTGTCTGCAGGTATGCTGACGGGTCGTCCCGTGGAAGAGATGCCCGGGTCTTCGGGCGGTCTTCTACCAGAGCTCTCACAACTACACGAGCAAGTTCGACAAGTGATGCAGGGTATTGCCCAAGCCTTGTGGCCATCCGCATCCCTGCCAGGAGGCATGGGAGAGCTTGTAGAGAAGCTCAAGGGAGCACGGCGGCGCTTCCAATTATGGAAGATATCAGCTTGCCAACAAGGTGCGAGGGAAGCCTGGGCTATGGTGAAGACGCGATACACCAAAGCGGACCCAAACCACATGGCCGAGGTCGGACCCGTGGGGCCTGATGGGAAGGAGATTACCGTCAGTTTAGTGTATGATCAAGTAGAATTAGCCGCAAAGTATTCACAACAGGATTGTAGGCTAGACAGCCTGTTGGATGGTATAGAAGAAGAATTTAATCAGTCTTAGTGACTATGTACTTCAAGTGGCATATGTAATGTCCCTAGCCGGATTGTAAATCATTTGTCATGGCGGACCTTTTCGCTTCAACCTCTGGACCTGATAGTCCGGAGTGTATCCGAATACCCGCTTGATTATGTAAAACCCGGGGTATGCATGGAAACCAGGCGTAGGGGTCATAAGTGCTTGAACAGACAAGTACCCAACCAGCTATGTTATATTACATGGGTAGTAAGAAACATCTTCTAGGGAGAATAGTTCCGGTAAGGGTTCCTTTCCCTGGGTACGCATGCCCTAATGTGCATGTCCGAACTGCAAAAAGGAACGCATGCTATAAACATCCGGGGGCATTTTTTCAAATTAAATAAAAGTCATCTTTTGTTCGCCGACCGAATATTCCCTTAAGAACGCTAGCTTTCGGCTTCACCCAGTCTGAGGTACACATCCGGCTGACCCGGCAGTAACAATCGTAGAGGTGCTCCCCTTATGCCCTAGCCGAATTAACGGGAACGTAGGGCATAAATACAAGAACCAGGCAACCCAGCTTGGGCAAAACTTAAGTCATATCGATGCATATAATGGCGAAAAAGGGTACGTACGGAAGAATGACACATGTGCGGGACATAAAGCCCAGAAAAATAATTATATTAAGCTTCTGTGTAAGAAGCCCCCGAGTATAATGAGCGCGGCAAGCGTGGCACGATTGTGCAATGAAGACACAAGTTTAGCCTTTTATGGACGGGATGAGAAAAAAAAGAGAGGAAGAGAGAAAAAGACAGATACGCAAAAAATTGACGGGGGTGAGGAGACGAACATATAGTCCGGCGCTAGGCGTAGAATCTTCGGAGTCTGGCTGCATTCCATGGGTTTGGCTCGATTCGATTATACGATGCATCCCGCAGACGGTACGCTCCACCGGTCAGAACCTGGTTAATAATGAAGGGACCTTCCTATTTGGGCTTGAGCTTGTTCTTTTTCTTCTCTGGCAGGCATAGAACTAGTTCGCCAACGTTGTAGGTTTTGGCCCGTACTTCGAGCCTGTTGCTGATAAAATGCGGAACGGGCCTTTGCCACGTCGCGCTCCTCCTCCAGGGCGTCCAAACTGTCCTGCCGATTGAGCTCGGCCTCTTTTTCTTCATACATGCGCACTCAAGGTGAGTCATGAATTATGTCGCAAGGCAGAACCGCCTCTGTGCCGTACACCATAAAGAACGGTGTGTATCCGGTAGTGCGATTTGGCGTGGTCCGCAGCCCCCATAGTACGGAGTCGATCTCCTCTACCCAGTGTGTGTTTGATTCCGTTAAGGACCGCACTAGTCTGGGTTTAATGCCGCTCATGATAAGACCATTTGCTCGCTCGACTTGACCGTTAGTTTGTGGGTGATAGACAGAAGCATAGTCGAGCTTGATGCCCATATTGCTGCACCCCAGTTTCACCTCGTCGGCTGTAAAATTCGTGCCGTTGTCAGTGATGATACTGTGGGGGACGCCATAACGGTGTACAACCCCAGATATGAAGTCTGTCACCGGTCTGGATTCAGCCGTTTTGACAGGTTTGGCTTCTATCCATTTGGTGAATTTATCCACCATGACCAGTAAGTATTTTTTCTTATGGGATCCCCCTTTAAGGGGTCCGACAATGTCGAGCCCCCAGACCGCGAAGGGCCAAGTGATGGGGATTGTTTGGAGGGCGGTGGGCGGCATATGGCTTTGGTTTGCAAAAAGCTGGCAACCGACACAATGTTGGACCAGATGCTGCGCGTCTGCCCGGGCCGTCGGCCAATAAAAACCTGTACGGAAGGCCTTGCTCACAAGGGCCCGGGCTGCGGCGTGGTGGCCGCCGAGTCCGGCATGGATTTCTGCCAAAAGCTTCCGCCCTTCCTCTTCGGAGATGCACCTTTGAAGGACTCCGGTACTGCTTTTCTTATAAAGCTCTCCCTCATGGACCTTGTAGGATTTAGATCGCTGCACTATGCAGCGTGCCTCATTTTGGTCTTCGGGTAGTTCATGCCTGGTTATGTAGGCCAGGAATGGCTCTGTCCAGGGGGTGATGACAACCATTATTACATGGGCTGAAGGTGTTATTTTAATGGCAGAGCCTCCGATTGTGTCAGAGTGTTCAGTATCTGGTGTTGTGACCGGTCCGGGCTCTTATTGCCGGTGTCCCCTTCCCATACCACAGATGTCTTAAACAGTTTTCCAGGAAGATGTTAGGTGGGACAGGGTCGCGCTTAGTGCCAAGACGGGCGAGGATATCCGCCGCCTGATTATTTTCCTGGGCCACATGGCGGAATTCAAGCCCCTCGAACCGAGCTGACATTTTGAGAACGGCATTGCGATATGCCGCCATTTTCGGATCCTTGGCATCGAAGTCTCCATTTATTTGGGATATTGCGAGGTTTGAATCCCCACGCACCTCCAGGCGTTGAATGCCCATGGAAACTGCCGTCCGGAGACCGTGCAATAGGGCCTCGTATTCAGCTGCGTTATTGGAGTCTGTGTATAGTATTTGGAGTATGTATTGAACTGTAACTCCAGTGGGGGACGTCAGGACAACGCCAGCCCCCAAACCAGCCAGCATTTTAGAGCCGTCGAAGTGCATGATACAATTGGAGTACGCGCCGTACTCTTAAGGGAGTTCGGCTTCTGTCCATTCGGCGATGAAATCAGCCAGCACTTGCGACTTGATGGCTCGCCATGGTTTGTATGTTATGTCAAATGGGAGGAGCTCGATGGCCCATTTGGCAATCTGGCCCGTGGCATCGCGGTTGTTTATTATGTCGTTGAGTGGTACTTCAGAGGCCACTGTGATTGAACACTCTTGAAATTAGTGTCGTAATTTCCGGGATGCCATGAATACCGCGTATGCTATCTTTTGGTAATGTGGGTACCATGGTTTGCATGGAGTGAGGACGGTAGATACATAGTATACTAGCTTTTGAAGTGGGAATTTATGTCCATCTGTCTCTCGTTCGACGACGAGCACTGCACTTACAACTTGGTGCGTTGCCGCTACATATAATAGCATTGGTTCACCGACATTTGGCGCGGCCAAGATTGGGTTGGTGGCCAGGATGGCTTTTATGTCTTCCAATCCGGCCGTGGCTGCGTCCGTCCACTCGAAGTGTTCGGTGCGCCAAAGAAGGGATAAAGGGGGAGTGCCTTTTCTCCTAACCGGGATATAAAGAGGCTTAGGGCCGCCACACATCCAGTTAAATTCTGGATTTGCTTGAGGTCGGTTGGTGTAGCCAACTGCGACAGGGCTCAGATTTTAGCCGGATTTGCTTCAATTCCTCTACTGGAGACGATGAAGCCCAGGAGCTTTCCGGCGGGTACGCCAAAAACGCATTTTTCCGGATTGAGCTTAATGTCGTATGTTCGGAGATTGTCGAACGTGAGCCTCAAGTCGTCTATTCAGGAGTCGACGTGTCTAGTTTTAATGACCACATCGTCTACATATGCCTCCACTGTCTTGCTGATCTGCTTTTCTAGACATGTCTGAATCATGTGCTGATATGTTGCGCCGGCGTTTTTGAGCCCAAAGGGCATTGTGTTAAAACAGAAGGGGCCGTATGGAGTGATAAATGCCATTGCGGCTTGATCGGACTCTGCCATCTTAATATGGTGGTAACCGGAGTATGCATCGAGGAAGCACAATGATTCATGTCCTGCAGTAGCGTTGATGATTTGATTGATGCGATGGAGAGGGAAGGGATCCTTTGGGCAAGCCTTATTAAGGTCCTTGAAGTCGACGCATAGGCGCCAGGATTTGTCCTTCTTTGGTACCATCACTAGGTTGGCTAGCCAGTCCGGATGCTTTATTTCTCTAATGAATCCGGCCTCCAGTAGCTTGGCTAGCTCCTCTCCCATGGCTTGTCGCTTAGGTTTAGAGAAACACCGAAGAGTCTGCTTGACCAGCTCTAATCCTTTTAGAATGTTGAGGCTATGCTCGACCAATCTGCATGGGATTCCTGGCATGTCTGAAGGATGCCAGGCGAATATGTCCCAATTCTCGCACAGGAACTCCCGTAGTGCAGCGTTTACAGCGGGGTTTAACTGTGCCCTGATGGATGCTGTTTTTGTGTGATCCGTTGGATGGACTTGGAATTTGACTATTTCGTCCGCTGGTTTAAAGGAGGTGGACTTGGATCTTTTGTCTTGTATCACGTCGTCCCTATCCACTTCAGAGCACAGCGTGGTTAACTCCTCCGCCACAAGGGCTTCGGATAGTGCCTCAAGGGCCAGTGCGGATGTTTTGTTCTCGGCGCAGAGTGCTATGTCCGGATCACTAGCTAGAGTGATGATTCCATTGGGTCCAGGCATTTTGAGCTTCATGTACCCATAATGGGGTATGGCTTGGAAAATCGTGAATGCCTCCCGCCCCAGAAGGGCGTGGTATCCGCTACTGAACGGGGCCACTTGGAATGTGATTTCTTCGGACTTGTAGTTCTCCGGAGTGCCAAATACCACAACTAGTGTGATTTTCCCAGCGCAACGTGCCTCCCGACTAGGGATAATTCCTCGGAAGGTTGTGCTCCTTTGCCCTATACAGTTGCTGTTTATTCCCATTTTTTGAAGGGTCTCCTCATAAATGAGGTTTAATCCGTTGCTGCCGTCCATGAGCACTTTAGTGAGCCGAAAGCCGTCCACAATTGGACTAAGGACCAAAACAACTGGTGCTCAGGTTGTTTGGAATTGAGGTTCGTCACTGGCATTGAAGGTGATAGCCGTGTCGCTCCATGAATTTGTTGCTGCCATGTGGCAGACTTCAGCAAGGCTGCGGAGTACTCGCTTACGCCTGTTAATTGAGGAGAAGGTCTCGAAGACTGTTAGTACTGTATTGTGATCCCCGGGGAGGTGTTCAGGGGTGTTTTGGATGAGGAGATCCTCACTGCTTTTGGCCACCTACCGGAGTACCCAACATGCTCTAAGGCTGTGGGTTGGTATGGCATTCGCTGTACTATGAATTTTGCAGGGCCCGTTAAGCCATCCCTTCAATACGGTTCCACGCCTTGTAGTGGGCTTTTGTTTCTTTATAATTGAGTCGAGCGACTTATGAGAGTGCACCCTTTTAGTTCGAACTAGGGGTTTTGTCAGGGCAAGATTATCCCAGAATTGTGTTTGGGTTTTCCAGGCGCTTTCCATCGCACAGTATTTCCGTACTATGGCCGCCAAGTCGGCGAAGTGTGCAATGTCGTGGCGACTTATGGCATTGAGGATCCCCTTGTTCGTGCAATTGTTGCAAAAGAATGAAATTGCATCTTCCTCGTGACAGTCCTTGACCTTGTTCATTACAAGGAGGAATATGGCCCAATAGTGATGTACTGTCTCTTGGGGCACTTGTCTAATGTGGGAAAGATCGTTTGTATCTGGGTGGGTGGCTGGATTTAAGTCCAGACCTTGACCCAATTTGAGATCCCGGGTCGGGGGAGTTTCCGATCTTGGAAGTTCGGACTATGGGATGTTGCTCCGCGGGTTCGGTGTGCGACCTGACTCTAGGTTCAGGGTTAGGGAGATGTCCTCCCATGAGCGAGTATCCGGATCGGAGAGCTCGGGAATCCGAACATAGTTCGTCCTCAAGATAGAGGGGAGAAACGCCGCCATGTTCCTCCACCACCGCTATTTGATGGGTGACTGGCGGAGAGTTAATCTCCCTTTGGTCGTGTTTAAGCCCGATCCGATCGTACTCCGTAGTGACTCCCAGAGCGGCGATGCGGTCCAAGAGCTCGTTCAAAGAGGAGATCTCCATTGGATCCATCTTCTCGGCGAATTTTGAGCCGATGTGGAGGCTGTTTTCGATGACCCGAGAAGTCATCGTTGGCGCAGCGGCCGAGCGGGCGGTCATGATGAAGCCGCCTAGTCGGAGATTTTGGCCTACAGCCTGGCCTCCCCCAGGAGTGATGTTGTTTTTGACAATGAGACGAGCCATCCACCTTTATGATGACGACACAGTGGAACTCTCAATGAAAGCACCAATGTCGGTGTCAAAACCGGCGGATCTCGGGTAGGGGGTCCCGAACTATGCGTCTAAGGCGGATGGTAATAGGAGGCAGGGGACAAGATGTATACCCAGGTTAGGGCCCTCTTGATGGAGGTAATACCCTACTTCCTGCTTGATTGTTCTTGATGATATGAGTATTACAGGAGTTGATCTACCACGAGATCGTAGGGGCTAACCCTAGAAGCTAGTCTATGGTATGATTGTATGTTGTCCTACGGACTAAACCCTCCGGTTTATATAGACACCGGAGGGGGCTAGGGTTACACAAGGTCGGTTACAAGGGATCAGATCTACATATCCGTACTACCTAGCTTGCCTTCCACGCCAAGGAGAGTCCCATCCGGACACGGGACAAAGTCTTCAATCTTGTATCTTCATAGTCCAACAGTCTGGCCAAAGGATATAGTCCGGCTGTCCGGAGACCCCCTAATCTAGGACTCCCTCATTGACCATTCCCGATTGCGCGGGACGAGACAAAACAACTTCCTCCACAACTCAATGTGAGCCTTGACGCCCAGGAAAAGTTTGCATAAAGCGACGTACCACACAATGTGCAGAATTGAGGCCGGAGTGAAGTTGTGCAGCTGGAAGCCGTAATATTCCAGAAGCCCTCGGAGGAATGGATGGATTGGAAATCCAACGCCTCTTAGCAGGTAGGGGAGAAAACACACTCACTCCCCCCTGAACGGATTGGGGAAGTCCTCTGCCTAAGTCCCCTCATTGAAGGAAGCTAGCCCTGATCGAACAGGGACTAGATCTGCATGGGGAAGGAATCCCTGTGTTTGCAACTTCGTCAAACGGCTATGAGACACGAAAGACCTCTCCCACTCGCCTTTCTCTGGGCTGGGACGAGCGGAGGAGCTGGGGGCACTAGCTATGCTGGAAAGGTTTCTCCTAAGCAGTCTTTGGGGATTTCTTCTATGTAGCGCTGAATGGATCTGGGATCCAATCTCTTTAAGTAGGCTCTCTTCCTCGCATAGATGGGGTGTTATTCGCAAAAATACCCTAACTTTCCACATTCACACGACACGTGGAGGACAAAGATTATTCAACGCGCATAAGCCGAGGAGGCGACATTGGATCAATGGCCGAATACATTACTTGGAGATCATCGACGGGAGAACCTGCCTTGCAATGCCAAAGACAGTGTGCCGAGCACCTCGCTATTGAAGACTGCTTCGGGGGCTACTGAGGGAGTCCTGGACTAATGGGTCCTCGGGGGTCCGACCTGTTATCCATGGGCCGGACTGATGGGCTGTGAAGACATGAAGGCCGAAGACTGCATCATGTCCGGATTGGACTCTACTTCGCGTGGACGGCAAGCTTGGCGACCGAAGATTCCTTCTTATGTAACCGACTCCTTGTAAACCCTAGATCCTCTCGGTGTGTATATAAACCAAAGGGGATAGTCCGGAAAGGACAACACATATACTCATTACCATACCCACATAGGCTTGACTTCTAGGGTTTAGCCATTAAGATCTTGTGGTAGATCAACTCTTGTAACACTCATATTCATCAATATCAATCAAGCAGGACGTAGGGTATTACCTCCATAGAGAGGGCCCGAACCTAGGTAAACATCGTGTCCCTCGTCTCCTGTTACCATCGATCCTAGACGCACAGTTCGGGACCCCCTACCTGAGATCCGCTAGTTTTGACACCGACAAAGACCACCGGCGCGAGCACAACACCTTCCACCCAAATCACCGACCACTCCACCAAATAAGCGTCGGCCTAAGCCATGGTGCATACAGTATAGCCAGGACCTCAAGGAGAATTTGGCAGCGGAGAAGCAAATCGCGGCCGCACGCGCGGATGAGGTCGAGATGGCTGCCATTCGTGCCGACCCCCAGATCTTGGAGGAGCACCTTGCCAATTGCTAGCTACGCCGGTTAAGCATGCTCGGTTTACCCATTGCGTGTGCTGCTCCTGCCTTTCCTTCACAAAATCTAGTGAATTGTGATATCTAATTTCACCGTGCAATCTGTTGCTCTAGTGTATATGTTCTATATGTCGTGCAGTGTGGTGCTCACTTATTAACTGTTTTGTTAATTAGTTGTCGTCTTTAGTTAACTGTTTGGTTCAATTCTGCAAATGTGATGTTCAATTCTTCAGGCTGCAATTTTGTATTGTCTTCCATGTGAGAAATAAATCAAATTTATCTTTACAAAATTGTGGGTACATTCTGTTATTGTATACCATGTGAGGAATAAATTGAATTTGGCTGTAGTAAATACATGAGAAACAAATACAATTGCTACAATTGGCTGTAGTTAACTATTTGGTTAACTCTCTGATCTTCTATTAGGAGTATGTTATATTGTGCAATGTGGTGCTCAGTTAATGTTTGGTTCATTTGTTGTGGTGTTTAGTTAACTGCTTGGTTCAATGTTATATTGTGCAACGTGGTGCTCAGTTAATGTTTGGTTCATTTGTTGTGGTGTTTAGTTAACTGCTTGGTTCAATTCGGCAATGCGATGTCCAATTGTCGTGGGTAGAATTTTGTATTGTTGTCCATGTGAGGAATAAATCGAATTTGGCTACACTTAATACATGAGAAACATATACAAGTGCTATATTTCCTATTTCTTAATCATGCTTGGTTTGGGTAAATGGGTTTTCCGTGTGGCTTCAATTAATCTAATGAATCTGCAATGCACTTATTTTTCATCAACATATTTTACTGATAGCATGCGAACCCTTACTTAACCTGATGACTAACTACCTTATATGTGTTGTAGGGAAACAATGGGAAGCACTAAGGTTTACAATCGAGGTTAGCACGTGCATTGTCCGTTGTCTAATAGCACATTATTGTGCAATTACAGGAACCATTCTAATATTTTGGTTTTTAACAATTTGGTCTTGCACATGTTGGTCCTGCTGTCAGAGGTTTTGACCCACTGTTTGACCCTTTTTGCATATGGGAAAATGAGTTGTCCATGAATATCAATCAAATCAAGAAACTCAGAAAGATTGTTAGGATAAAGAAATTAGTGATAAAAAACAACAAGATCTTTGTCTGCACAATGAAGAACACATTAGTTCACTACAAGATGGTACTAACTATTATACCTTGCCTTTTTTTATTCCTTTGCCCCATTTCCAATATAGAGAAGATATTTATGCACATCCTTGTTTTCAGGCCTTTCCAAAGCAGTTCACTGATGATTACCTCTCAAACCACCTCTATGGTCAGGAGGCGAGGAAGGTTTTCATACAACACCCACAGTTCAGTATTGAAGTGTTCCTGAAGAGGTCGAAGGACGGACGGTCAATCATCCACAGGCACTGGCCTAAAGTTGCAAAGACCTTCAACATGAATGAAGGCTCAATATTCGCCTTCCGCTTCAGTAGTTTTCCAGATGAGATGCATCTGTCTATATACCGTCTATGATGCTAATTTTGAAAGGCTCTACATTTTGCATGTTGAACTTGCTGCTCGTGCAGTTGTGTAATGGGGTAGCTGAGTGCTGAAGCTATATCATGTTGTACTTTGATGTATTTCAATTATGAAATTCTGCTTCCTTAATATGGAAATGAAATATATTGTGTGCTTAATATGAATTTCAATTAGATTAATAAATGTATTATTAATAATAGGGCAATTAGCCTGCTAATGGCGAATTAGCCTGCAAATTGGGTTTTGATATTGCAAACGGTTGTTGAAAAAATACCATGGGCAATGACCTCAGGCAACGCACACAGTTTCTAGGAATAAACCGTGTTGGATCAATGAACAATCACACATGACTTTCTCTTGAAAACTGTTTGCGTTAGGCCACCTTGCGCAAACGTTTACCACATAAAAACTATGTGTCATGGACAGCCTTTGCCACACAGTTTCTTCTACGGACCGTGTGCGTTACATTCAATAACGCAAACGATTTAACGGGAAAAATTGTGTGTGATGTACCTGTGAATGGAAACGTTTTCCTTAGAGAGACTGTGTGGGATGTGCATACGAACGAAAACGTTTAGCGGGGACTGACTATGTGGGATGTACTTGCGACCAGAAACAATTTCGCCGTATAATTGTATTTTTAGCTCTACTGTACATATTTCCGTATTTAAGTGCTCGACGGTCGCACACGACCTCATTTTGTTGAACGTGTGTGCCAGGAGGGCATATCCCCGACGGTTTCTGGGTGGTGTGGGAAGGACCCACCTATCGCCCACACTCACTTGGCAACGGTTCCAAATGCCATCGCGGAAAGGGGTAAAAAACCGTTTGTTTAGGACCAACACGCACCAGTGCATCCAAGGTTGCCCCGTTGCAACATTCCATCAAATACAAAGGAGACTACAGACTAACATGCATGCTATTATCTCAATGATTCATAGATCCTAGCCAATACTGAAGAAATATGCCCTAGATGCAATAATAAAGTTGTTATTTATATTTCCTTATATCATGATAAATGTTTATTATTCATGCTAGAATTGTATTGACCGGAAACTTGATACATGTGTGAATACATAGACAAAATGAAGTGTCCCTAGTATGCCTCTACTAGACTAGCTGGTTAATCAAATATGGTTAAGTTTCCTAACCATAGACATGTGTTGTCATTTGATGAACGGGATCACAAGACCCATCCGTTAGCTTAGCATAATGAACGGTATTAGGAGAATGATTTGATGGAAAAGACCCATCTGTTAGCTTAGCGTAATGATCGTTAAGTCTTATTGCTATTGCTTTCTTCATGGCTTATACATATTCCTTTGACTATGAGATTATGCAACTCCCGAATACCGGAGGAATACCTTATGTGCTATCAAATGTCACAACGTAAATGGGTGATTATAAAGATGCTCTACAGGTATCTCCGAAGGTGTTTGTTGGGTTTGCATAGATCAATATTAGGATTTGTCACTCCGGGTATCGGAGAGGTATCTTTGGGCCCTCTCGGTAATGCACATCATGATAAGCCTTGCAAGCAATGTGACTAATGAGGTAGTTACGGGATGATGCATTACAGAACGAGTAGAGAGACTTTCTAGTAACGATATTGAACTAGGTATGAAGATATCGACGATCGAATCTTAGGCAAGTAACATACCGATGACAAAGGGAATGATGTATGTTGTCATTACGGTTTGACCGATACAGATCTTCGTAGAATATGTGGGAACCAATATGAGCATCCAGGTTCTGCTGTTGGTTATTGACCAGAGAGGTGTCTCAGTCATGTCTACATAGTTCTCGAACCCGTAGGGTCCGCACACTTAAAGTTCGATGACGATTTGTATTATGAGTTATGTGTTTTGGTGACCGAGGATTGTTCGGAGTCCCGGATGAGATCACGACATGACGAGGTGTCTCGAAATGGTCGAGGGGTACAGATTGATTTATTGGACGATAGTATTCGGACACCGAAAGTGTTTCAGAATGTATCAGGTACGTATCCCCCCGGGGGAAGATATGGGCCATAGGAGGGAGGCAAGGCAGCCCACAAGGGGTGGCGCCCCCCTCATGGAAGGAGTCCGAATTGGACTAGGGGAGGGGGTAGCGCCCCCTTTCCTTCTCCTCCCCCTTTCCCCTTCCGGTAAAAGGAAAGGGGGGGGCGAATTAGACTAGGAGTACAAGTGGGACTCCTCCCACTTGGCGTGCCCCTAGGACAGCCTCCTCCCCTCTCCCCCCTTTATATACGGGGGCGGGGGGGCACCTCTAAGACACATCAATTGTTCTTAGCCATGTGCGGCGCCCCCTCCACCATTTACTCCTCCGGTCATATTGTCATAGTGCTTAGGCAAGGCCATGCGCGGATCACTTCACCATCACCGTCACCACGCCGTCGTGCTAATGAAACTCTCCCTCGACACTTTGCTGGATCAAGAGTTTGAGGGACGTCATCAAGCTGAACGTGTGCAGAACTCGGAGGTGTCATACATTTGGTACTTGATCGGTTGAATCGAGAAGACGTTCGACTACATCAACCGCGTTAAACTAATGCTTCTGCTTTCGTTCTACGAGGCTACGTGGACACACTCTCCCCCTCTCATTGCTATGCATCTCCTAGATAGATCTTGCGTGATCATAGGAATATTTTCTGAAATTGCATGCTACGTTCCCCAACAGTGGCATCTAAGCCAGGTCTATGCGTAGATGATATGCATGAGTAGAACGCAAAGAGTTGTGGGCGATGATAGTCATACTGCTTACCACCAACGTCTTATTTTGATTCAGCGGTATTGTTGGATGAAGCGGCCCGGACCAACCTTACATTACCACGTTCATGAGACCGGTTCCACCGACAGACATGCAACTTGTTATGCATAAAGGTGGTCGGCGGGTGTCTGTTTCTCCAACTTTAGTTGAATCAAATTTGACTGCGGCCAGTCCTTGTTGGAAGTTAAAACAGCAAACTTGACAAAACATCATTGTGGTTTTAATGCGTAGGTAAGAATGGTTCTTACTAGAAGCCCGTAGCAGCCACGTAAAACTTGCAATAGCAAAGTAGAGGACGTCTAACTTGTTTTTGTAGGGCATGTTGTGATGTGATATGGTCAAGACATGATGTGATATACGTTGTTGTATGAGATGATCATGTTTTGTAAAAGTTATCGGCAAATGGCAGGAGCCTTATGGTTGTCGCTTTATTGTATAAAATGCAATCGCCATGTAATTGCTTTACTTTATCACTATGCGTTAGCGATAGTTGTAGAAGCAATAGTTGGCGAGACGACAACGACGCTACGATGGAGATCAAGGTGTCAAGTCGGTGATGATGGAGATCATGACGGTGCTTTGGAGATGGAGATCAAAGGCACAAGATGATGATGGACATACCATGTCACATATTTTGATTGCATGTGATGTTTATCTTTTATGCATCTTATTTTGCTTAGTACGACGGTAGCATTATAAGATGATCCCTCACTAAAATTTCAAGGTATAAATGTTCTCCCTGAGTATGCACCATTGCGACAGTTCGTCGTGCCAAGACACCACGTGATGATCGGGTGTGATAAGCTCTATGTTCACATACAACGGGTGCAAGATAGTTTTGCACGTGCGGAATACCCGGGTTAAACTTGACGAGCCTAGCATGTACAGACATGGCCTCGGAACACTGGATACCGAAAGGTCGAACGTGAATCATATAGTAGATATGATCAACATAGAGATGTTCACCACTGAAAACTACTCCATCTCACGTGATGATCGGGCATGGTTTAGTTGATATGGATCACGTGATCAGTTAGATGACTTCAGGGATGTCTATCTAAGTGGGAGTTCTTAAGTAATATGATTAATTGAACTTAATTTATCATGAACTTAGTCCAGATAGTTTTTGCATATCTGTGTTGTAGATCAATGGCCCATGCTACCATTCCCTTGAATTTTAATGCGTTCCTAGAGAAAGCTAAGTTGAAAGATGATGGTAGCAACTACACGGACTGGGTCCGTAACTTGAGGATTATCCTCATTGTTGCACAGAAGAATTATGTCCTTGATGCACCGCTAGGTGAAAGGCCTTCTGCAGGAGCAGATGCTGATGTTATGAACGTCTGGCAAGCTCAATCATATTACTACTCAATAGTTCAGTGTCCCATGCTTTACAGCTTAGAATGACTTCAAAGACGTTTTGAACGTCATGGACCATATGAGATGTTCCAGGAGTTGAAGTTAATATTTCAAGCAAATGCCCGAGTTGAGAGATATGAAGTCTCCAACAAGTTCTATAGCTGCAAGATGGAGGAGAACAGTTCTGTCAGTGAACACATACTCAGAATGACTGGGTACCATAACCAGTTGACTCAGCTGGGAGTTAATCTTCCAGATGATAGTGTTATTGACAAAGTTCTTCAATCACCGCCACCAAGCTACAAAGGCTTCGTGATGAACTATAATCTGCAAGGGATGGATAAGACGATTCCCGAGCTCTTCGCTATGCTTAAAGCTGCGAAGGTAGAAATCAAGAAGGAGCATCAAGTGTTGATGGTTAAAAAGACCACTAGTTTCAATAAAAAGGGCAAGGGAAATAAGGGGAACTTCAATAAGAATGGCAAGCAAGTTTTCACTCTCGGGAAGAAGCCCAAGTCTGGACCCAAGAGTGAAACTGAGTGCTTTTACTGCAAAGGGACTGGTCACTGGAAGCGGAACTGCTCCAAGTATTTGGCAGATAAGAAGGATGGCAAAGTGAACAAAGGTATATTTGATATACATGTTATTGATGTGCACCTTACTAATGCTCGTACTAGCGCCTGTGTATTTGATACTGGTTTTGTTGCTCATATTTTCAACTCGAAACAGGGGCTGCAGATTAAACGAATATTGGCTAAGGACGAGGTGACGATGCGTGTCGAGAATGGTTCCCTGGTCGATGTGATCGCCATCGGCACGCTACCACTACATCTACCTTTGGGATTAGTTTTAGACCTGAATAATTGTTATTTGGTGCCAACGTTGACCATGAACATTATATCTGGATCTTGTTTGATGCGAGACCGTTATTCATTTAAATCAAAGAATAATGGTTGTTCTATTTATATGATTAATATCTTTTATGGTCATGCACCCTTGAAGAGTGGTCTATTTTTATTGAATCTCGATCGTGGTGATACACATATTCATAATATTGATGCCAAAAGACAAAGTTGATAATGATAGTGCAACATATTTGTGGCACTGCCGTTTAGGTCATATTGGTGTAAAGCGCATGAAGAAACTCCTTGCGGATGGACTTTTGGAATCACTTGATTATGAATCACTTGATGCTTGCGAACCATGCCTCATGGGCAAGATGACTAAGACCCTATTCTCCGAAATAATGGAGCGAACCACTGACTTATTGGAAATAATACAAACCAATGTATGCGGTCCGATGAGTGTTGAGGCTCGCGGCGGGTATCGTTATTTTCTGACCTTCACAGATGATTTGAGCATATATGGGTATATCTACTTAATGAAACACAAGTATGAAACATTTGAAAAGTTCAAAGAATTTCAGAGGGAAGTGGAGAATCATCATAACAAGAAAATAAAGTTTCTATGATCTGATCGCGGAGGTGAATATTTGAGTTATGAGTTTGGCCTTCATTTAAAACAATGTGGAATAGTTTCACAACTCATGCCACCTGGAACACCACAGCGTAATGGTGTGTCCGGACGTCGTAACCGTACTTTATTAGATATGGTGCGATCTATGATGTCTCTTACCAATTTACCACTATCATTTTGGGGTTATGCATTAGAGACAGCTGCATTCACGTTAAATAGGGCACCATCTAAATCCGTTGAGACGACACCGTATGAACTGTGGTTTCACAAGATACATAAGCTGTCGTTTCTTAAAGTTTGGGGTTGCGATGCTTATGTGAAAAAGCTTCAGCCTGATAAGCTTGAACCCAAATCGGAGAAGTGCGTCTTCATATGATACCCAAAAGAAACTATTGGGTACACCTTCTATCACAGGTCCTAAGGCAAGATATTTGTTGCTAAGAATGGATCATTTCTAAAGAAAAAGTTTCTCTCGAAAGAAGTGAGTGGGAGGAAAGTAGAACTTGATGAGGTAATTGTACCTCCTCTCGAATTGGAAAGTATCTCATCACAGAAAACCGTTCCCGTGATGCCTAGACCAACTAGTGAGTAAGTTAATGATGATGATCATGAAACTTCAGATCAAGTTACTACCGAACCTCGTAGGTCAACCAGAGTACGTTCTGCACCAGAGTGGTATAGTAATCCCGTTCTAGAAGTCATGTTACTAGACCATGACGAACCTACAAACTATGAGGAAGCAATGATGAGCCCAGATTCCATAAAATGGCTTGAAGCCATGAAATCTGAGATGGGATCCATGTATGAGAACAAAGTATGGACTTTGGTTGACTTTCCCGATGATTGGCAAGCCATAAAGAATAAAAGGATCTTCAAGAAGAAGACTGATGCTGATGGTAATGTTACTGTGTACAAAGCTCAACTTGTTGCGAAAGGTTTTCGACAAGTTCAAGGAGTTGACTATGATGAGACTTTCTCACCCGTAGCGATGCTTAAGTCCGTCTGAATCATGTTAGCAATTGCCACATTTTAAGATTATGAAATCTGGAAAATGGACATCAAAACTGCATTCCTTAATGGATTTGTTAAAGAAGAGTTGTATATGATGCAACCAGAAGGTTTTGTCGATCCTAAAGGTGCTAACAAAGTGTGTAAGCTCCAGCGATCCATTTATGGAATGGTGCAAGCATCTCGGAGTTGGAATATACGCTTTTGATGAAGTGATCAAAGCATATGGTTTTATACAGACTTATGGAGAAGCATGTATTTACAAGAAAGTGAGTGGGAGCTATGTGGCATTTCTAATATTATATGTGGATGACATATTGTTGATTGGAAATGATATAGAATTTCTGGATAGCATAAAAGGATACTTGAATAAAAGTTTTTCAATGAAAGACCTCGATGAAGCTGGTTATATATTGGGCATCAAGATCTATAGAGATAGATCAAGACGCTTAATTGGACTTTTACAAAGCACATACGTTGATAAAGTTTTGAAGAAGTTCAAAATGGACCAGTTAAAGAAAGGGTTCTTGCGTGTGTTACAAGGTGTGAAGTTGAGTCAGACTCAATGCCCAACCACTGCAGAAGATAGAGAGAAAATGAAAGTCATTCCCTATGCCTCAGCCATAGGTTTTATCATGTATGCAATGTTGTGTACCAGTCCTGATGTGTGCCTTGCTATAAGTCTAGCAGGGAGGTACCAAAGTAATCCAGGAGTGGATCACTGGACATCGGTCAACAACATTCTGAAATACCTGAAAAGGACTAAGGATATGTTTCTCATTTATGGAGGTGACAAGGAGCTCGTCGTAAATGGTTACGTCGATGCTGGCTTTGACACTGATCCGGATGACTCTAAGTCGCAAACCGGATACGTATTTATATTGAATGGTGGAGCTGTCAGTTGGTGCAGTTCCAAGTGATACGTCTCCAACGTATCTACTTTTCCTAACGCTTTTCCTCTTGTTTTGGACTCTAATTTGCATGATTTGAATGAAACTAACCCCAGACTGACGCTGTTTTCAGCAGAACTGCCATGGTGTTGTTTTGTGCAGAAATAAAAGTACTCGGAATGGAATGAAACTTTGCGAGGAATTTTTATACAATAAACAAGAATTTTTGGAGCCAAGACCTACCGGAGAGGGGCACCTGGGTGGGCACAACCCACCAGGGCTCGCCCCCCTCTCCTGGCGCGCCCAGGTGGGTTGTCCCCACCTGGTGGCCCCGCAAACCCTGAAACCGACGCTATATAATCCTATTTTTCCAGAAAAAATCGGGGAGAAATAATTATCGCGATCCATGAGACGGAGCCGCCGTCACCTCCTATTCTTCATCGGGAGGCCAGATCTGGAGTCCGTTTGGGGCTCCAGAGAAGGGGATCTTCGTTCTTCGTCATCACCAACCCTTCTCCATCTCCAATTCCATGATGCTTCCCACCGAGAGTGAGTAATTCCTTCGTAGGCTCGCTCATTGGTGAGGAGTTGGATGAGATTCATCATATAATCAAGTTAGTTTTGTTAGAGCTTGATCCCTAGTATCCACTATGTTCTAAGATTGATGTTGCTATGACTTTGCCATGCTTAATGCTTGTCACTTTGGGCCCAGGTGCCATGATTTCAGATCTGAACCGTTTATGTTATCACCATTATATCCATGTTCTAGATCCGATCTTTCAAGTTATAGTCACCTACTACATGTTATGATCCGGCAACCCCGGAGTGACAATAGTCGGGACCACTCCCGGTGAGGACCGTAGTTTGAGGAGTTCATGTATTCACCGAGTGTTAATGCTTTGTTCCGGTTCTCTATTAAAAGGAGGCCTTAATATCCCTTAGTTTCCAACAGGACCCTGTTGCCACGGGAGGGTAGGATAAAAGATGCCATGCAAGTTCTTTCCATAAGCACATATGACTATTTACGGAATACATGCCTATCTTATATTGACGAACTAGAGCTAGTGCTGTATCGCCCTAGGTTATAACTGTCTCATGATGAATATCATCCAACAAGTCACCGATCCAATGCCTACGAATTTATCCTATATTGTTCTTGCTAAGTTACTTCTACTATCATCGCTGTTACACTTGCTACAAAATTACTGCTATCACTGTTACTGTTACCGTTGTTGCTGCTACTATTATCCAAACTATCATACTACTTTGCTACTAATCACTTTGCTGCAGATAATTAATCTCCAGGTGTGGTTGAATTGACAACTCAGCTGCTAATACCTTCAAATATCTTTGGCTTCCCTTGTGTCGAATCTATAAATTTGGGTTGAATACTCTACCCTCGAAAACTGTTGCGATCCCCTATACTTGTGGTTTATCAAGAACTTTTTCTGGCGCCGTTGCTAGGGAGCATAGCTATATTTGTTGAGTCACTTGGGGTTATTATCATACTATCTCTATGAAAAATCTGAAGGATTCTAATACTAAGATTTTTCCCTCAAAGACGAGGGGAGGTAAGGAATTGTCATCTAGTTCTGCTTTAGATTCACCTTCTGTTATAAGTAAACTTGCAACACCACCACATGCTATTAATTCTGTTATGTCGCAAGTTATTGATGATGCTACTTCTGCTATGGATAATGCTTATGATGATGCTAGTACCTTGCTTGATAATGACGTGCCACTTGGTGAATTTCTTGATAAATAAATTGCTAGAGTAATACCACATGATATTGTTGAATCTGATGATGAGCTTGAAACTAAATCTCCTGAAACACCTGCTAGAACTAGCCTTCCTAGATATGAATTGCCTAACGTACCGGAAGGTTATGTTATGAATGAGGAGGCAACTAGAGATATTCTTGATTGCAGGAATAGAGATGATCTAGAGAAATTATTATGCAAGTATAAAGAAAAATCACTGAATGCTAGAATGAAATGTGATCCTAAGTTTGCTACTTCACCTATCTTTATTGATGATAAGGATTATGAATTCTTTGTCAACCCAGAGTTAATTACTTTGGTTGAATCTGATCCTTTCCATGGTTATGAAACTGAAACTATTGTCGCACATCTTACTAAGTTGAATGACACAGCCACCCTTTTTACTCATGATGAGAAAACTCACTGTCGGTGTCAAAACCGGCGGATCTCGGGTAGGGGGTCCCGAACTGTGCGTCTAAGGCGGATGGTAACAGCAGGTAGGGGACATGATGTTTTACCCAGGTTCGGGCCCCTTGATGGAGGTAAAACCCTACGTCCTGCTTGATTTATTCTTAATGATATAAGTATTACAAGAGTTGATCTACCACGAGATCGGAGAGGCTAAACCCTAGAAGCTAGCCTATGGTATGATTGTATTTTGTCCTACGGACTAAAACCCTCCTCGTTTATATAGACACCGGAGGGGGCTAGGGTTACACAGGTCGGTTACAAAGGAGGAGATATACATATCCGTATTGCCTAGCTTGCCTTCCACGCCAAGTAGAGTCCCATCCGGACACGAGACGAAGTCTTCAATCTTGTATCTTCATAGTCCAACAGTCTGGCCGTCCGGAGACCCCCTAATCCAGGACTCCCTCAGTAGCCCCTAAACCAGGCTTCAGTGACGATGAGTCCGGCGCGCAGTGTTGTCTTCGGCATTGCAAGGCGGGTTCCTCCTCTGGATACACCACAGAAGAGTTCGAATAAAAGGATAGTGTCCGACCCTGCAAAATAAGTTCCACATACCACCGTAGAGAGAATAATATTTCCACAAATCTAATCTGCTGACACGTTTTGGCAACATGACATCACGCCATGGCTCAGTGATTATTCGAACCGTTTTTCTTTAACTAGCCCCGCATAACGCGAGGTAGTTTCTTGACATGTCTTGTCAAAGTAGAGATCATGTCCCCCTTATTACGGGATTCTCATCAATACGGTCGTGGGTAACCCAACCACGCCTAGGACTCCTAGATTTCAGGCAAGTCCCAAATGGCCACGAGGAGGATGCTTGATATTCACCCTCTTTATAAAGGGTCAAGGCTTTTACTTTTTTCCTCCTGTGCTCAATCGAATCCTTCCCCCGCCTCGAGTTCTAACACTCAAAGCCTAGGTCAGGTGCTTCGGATCTTCAATCATGTCCGGATCCAGCCTCCAGGGCCGGTGGATGCACTCCTCCGTCACGGAAGAGGATATCAAGAAGTTGAGGGAGGCAAGATACCTGACCGCCAAAGTCTCACATCGGTTGCCCGCCCGAGGGCAGGTCGTCCCTACTCCTAAACCCAATGAAGACGTCGTGTTCATCTCCCACTTCCTCCGAGGACTAGGCCTTACTCTGGATCCCTTCGTTAGGGGTTTGATGTTCTATTGCGGGCTTGATTTCCACGACCTAGCCCCGGATTCCTTTCTCCACATCTCGGCATTTATTGTCGTATGTGAGGCCTTCCTCCGCATTACCCCTCACTTCGGCCTGTGGCTCAAGACCTTTTATGTGAAGCCGAAGACGGACAAGGGGCAGTATGCAGCGTGCGGTGGTGCATTAATAAGCAAGATTGCTGGAGCTCCATGGCCAAAGGGTTCCTTTCCAGAGGTGTCCGGATTATGGCAACGGGAGTGGTTCTACATCACCGCTCCCAGAAGTGCCAAGTGGGTAGCTTCCCCCGCCTTTCGCTCGGGCTCTCCGCCACAACTAATGTCATGGATCAGCAGGGGGCTGAGCTAGGGTCCAGCCAAGGATGTGCCCATACTGCAGAGCCGCATCCGAGATCTCTTCGAGGGAGATTTTAGTTTAGTTATGGTAGTGCAAGTCATGCTAGTTCGTCAAGTCCAGCCTTGCAAACACCGGCCCCTCCGCTTGTGGGAATTCAACCCAGAAGGACCACGCGCTATTCAAAATTTCCTCGGCCTAACGCACGTGGATATGTACAAATTGTTCTTCGGACCCCAAATAGAGTGTCCGAACACCTCCGAGGACGTGGGCCTGAGCAGCAACCGCACCGCTGCCTGAAAGTGCGTTGTATCGACTAGAGGGGGGTCAATAGGCGATTTTTATGAAAGTCTTCAAAACGTGGGAGTTATGAAGACAAACGATAGAAATAAACCTAATACCCTGCAGCGGAAGGTAGACTACACTAGACAAGCCATAGTCAAGTATTCAATAGAGTGAAAGCACAATGACTAATAGCAGCAATGTAGTAAGGATCAGGTAGGAAGATATTGTGAAGCCAGACAGAACACGCAGTCACTCAGTGAAGACAAAAGATAGCGCAAACATACAATGACTTCACAAGGAATAACAGTAAGTAAAGGGAAGGGAAGATGAAACCAGTGACTCGCTGAAGACAATGATTTGTTGGACCAGTTCCAGTTGCTGTGAGAACTGTACGTCTAGTTAGGGCGGCTAGGTATTTAAACCTTCGGACACACAGTCCTGGACACCCAGTCCTGAACACGCAGCTCAGGACACCCAGTCCTCACCGTATTCCCCTTGAGCTAAGGTCACACAAACCTCGCCCAATCACTCTGGTAAGTCTTCAAGGTAGACTCCCAAACCTTCACAGACTTCATTCACCGGCAATCCACAATGTCTCTTGGATGCTCAGAACGCGACGCCTAACTGGCTGGAGGATGCACAGTCCTCAAGTGTAATAAGTCTTTAGATCACACAGACAAGAAGACTTAAGTGATGCCTAATTCTCTCTGGCTCTGGGTGGTTAGGGCTTTATCCTTGCAAGGAATTCTCTCTCGAAGGCTTCGAGGTGGGTTGCTCTCAAACGACAAAAGCCGTACTCTTAATCTGAGCAGCCAACCGTTTATGGTTGTAGGGGGTGGGCTATTTATAGCCACTTGGCAACCCGACCTGATTTGTCCGAAATGACCGTGGGTCACTAAGGAACTGACACGTGTTCCAACGGTCAGAATTCAAACTCACACGACAACTTTACTTGGGCTGCAAGCAAAGCTGGCTTGTCCGACTCTAGACAAGATTCGCTCTCATAGTCTTCACTCGAAGACATAGGTTTTGGTTAGGCATCACTTCAGTCATTCTGACTGGTTCTCTTGGACCCCACTTAACAGTACGGTGGTTCCTATGAGTCAACACAAAAGAAAGAGAACTATGAAAGATCTAAGTCTTCGAGCTCCATAGGCTTCATGTGGTGTCTTCTCTTGTCATAGTCTTCAATGTGAATATCTTCATATACCACCTTTGACTTCAATGTCTTCATACATTTTTAGGGGTCATCTCTGGTAGGAAAACCGAATCAATGAGGGACTTCTACCTGTGTTATCCTACAATTCTCACAAACACATTAGTCCCTCAACTAGGTTTGTCGTCAATACTCCAAAACCAACTAGGGGTGGCACTAGATGCACTTACAATCTCCCCCTTTTTGGTGATTGATGACAAACTAGTTGAAGTTTTCAACGTGGAATATAATCTGTGGAATTGTAAAGGATAAGGAATTGTCTTCATAAGTTGCAAGGGCTCCCCCTGAAGATGTGCATATAAGTAATTTGCTTTTGGAATGCAAATGCACATGGCAGGTTGTACTTGTGGAGATCCACTTCAACTTATGATGACAATCCACTATGCATGTGAAAGTATATGAAGATAATGACATGGATAATGGAAAATTGACGTCTGCAGAATGATCTAAGTGCGGAATTTATCGTTGCACATGCGGAATTTATCATCGCAAAACAAGGTGGCAGATAAGTAGCAGACGACCATCGAGTTTAAGTGTTACAACTCAGAGAACCAAATGTAGCAAAACGAGAGTTGTAAGCACGAAGCAAAATATAAAGCACCCGCCCATATGGACCCGCTTGAAGACTATCAACCTCATATGCTTCTCCCCCTTTTGGCTGTAAGGACCAAAAAGGTTTGAAGACATAGAGCATCTACTCGTTCCCATGAGGAATAGGTGAAGCAGCAGGGTCGTTGGTGGTGTTTGGCAGTGCTGAAGAGCTTGGAGCAGAGTTGAAGCATGCTGAAGGAGGTGGCGGTGAAATAGCATCGTCTTCATCCTCGATCACTCTGGCAGTCCAGTTGCAGCAGAGGAAGAGAACTCAGAGTCTTCAAGGGATGGAGTTCGTCGCAGCACAGCCCTCCGAGGAGGTGTGGAGTCAAACTTGAATCTCTCAGTGAAGCCATCCTCTTGAAGATCATCTTTAGAACACATCATCGTTAGCCCTTTCCATGTGCGGCGAGAGGTTTCATGGGCAACAAAAGCATTCTTGGTGGCAAGATTGCGAATGCGATTAACATCCACCAAGAGGCTTTGCATCTGACGCTTCAGCCAGTCATGATGCCTATCCTGTTTCTGATGAAGAGCCACAAGAAGCTCTCGGTCGTTGAGAACACGAGTGCGCTTCTTGTGTCGTGGAGCAGTTGTACTATCAGTGGCTTCAGTGGAAGCAGGGTGCGGTGCACATGTAGTGCCAGCCAAAGGATACACACGAGTGACTGCTTCAATTCCTTCAATGTTCTGAGAGAAACTCTGATGCTCTGCATTCTGAAGACTTAGAGGTTCCTTGGCAGGCTCAGGATAGATGGCTTCAATAGAGATATCCACATCAGGCAGAAAAATCCGATGATTGCAAGCAGATGGCTGATATGAGATAGCGGAGTGAAGTTTGATTAGCCGCATTACCCATGGGGCATAGAACTTCAAGCCAAACAGATCAGAGCCTGATGCAGCAAGTTGGTGAATGAAGAAGTCCTGTGCATTGAAGCATTTTCCATGAAGAATATCGAAGACCAAAGTCTTCATTGCACCCTCTAGCTTGGCATGTGGAGAGTTCCCTTTGATGGGCCAGAGAGTTCGCCTGATGATGTGATAAATGGTTCTTGACAGATACTCAAGGTCTTCAACGAAGAACTCCGTGGGATAAGCAGCATCTTGGGGCAATGGCTTCATCATGCTGAGCATCTGACTCATATCAGGTTCAGGCTTCTGAAAGATGCTCTCAATAGCTTCACTATGCAGCTGACAGCCATGCTCGTAGAGATCTCCAGGAGTGGGCAAACCAGTGAGCTCAATGATGTCAAAGGCTTGGCTTCGTGATGAACATTTCCAGTCATCCACTCCAGGACCCAAGTCTTCGGATCTCTGCTATACCCGCGGATGTGAAGTGTGGCATAGAATTGGAGCAGCAACTCTTCATTCCAATGCTCTTGGTCAGTAACGAACGGCAGCAGTCCAACTTCCTTGAAGCAATCCAAAGCTTCTTCCAGACAGGGCAGACCAGCTATAGCTTCAATGTCAAGGCGCTTGTGTGGGAAGATCCGACCTTGGTTGTAAAGAATGCATGAGTAATAGCTTCGCTGCGGATAGCTCCAGAACCGATCAGATGATATCCTTTCCCTTGAGTAGGGGTTCCTGGAGCTATCGAAGAATGTGTTGTCTGCTCTGAAGCCATTGATATTGAAGGAGCCAGGTGCTGATGCAGGACCTGGGAACCTTGGCAATCTTGGGATTGGCTTCTGTACCTGAGGCCTGTGCTCAACATGATAGTTGAACTGGGGACCGGCAGCAGACTCAGGAACAGAAGTGGCGGGATCAGTGGCTTCGCTGTCTTCTGATGCTTTTGTTGGGGAGGGCTCCACATTAGCTTCATTGGTGGTTGTGGCAGCCGCAAGATTTTCAAGCACGTTCTCCTTGAGAACTGCTTCTTGGTGGGACAGGGGAGTGGCAACTTGGGGGACTTCTTCTTCCGTGGCTGATGCAGCCGGAATGTCTTCAGCAGAGACTTGAGGCCTTGGACCTTTGCGAAGTCTGCGCAACGCAGGCGACGCCTGTGGAGTTGGAGTTGGCTGGGCCTCAAGGTCTTCTTCCTCTTGTGGGCGATCCGCCCATGAAGCATTCTGTGCAATTGGCGTCAGTGGACGACCAATGCTGATGAGTTCGCTGTTCTCGAGCTGAGGAAGGACTGCACCATCTTCTACATGGTCATGTTGACTAATGTCTTCAGCAGTGATGGGATCAGCTGCTGGAAAGTCTTCAGCTTCATGAGCCTCTGTGGAAGCAGGCTCATGGATTGTCAGTTGACGTTCAGCATCAGGATAAACCATAGAAATAGGTTCAACTATCAAAGGCTCTGTGGGAGCAGCCCGATCTTTCTTGGTCTTCCTCTTCTTCTTGGAGGGGGCAGTAGGAGAGGCTTCAGGATGTTTCCTCTTCCTGGCTTCAGCCTCAGCAGTCCTCGTCTTCTTGAGCTCTGAAGCGGTTGACTGGCTTTTTGGCTTCGAGCCAGTCATTCTTGTTGGGAAGACAATAGGAACTGCTTCCTGCCTTGGTGCGTCGGGTTCAGCCATAGTAGGATTCTTCTTCTTCTTTGCAGCCATCCTGGAGTCGATGCCAGGACACCCAAGGGCCTTGCGCTTCTAAGCCTCATTGTAGGCTTGCACACATCTGTCAGCCAGAGCCTTCATGCGCTCACGCGAACCCTGAGCTTCTGCATGTTTCTTCAGAAAGGCTTCCTTGAGCTCATGCATCATGATCTTGAAGTTCTTCACTTCTTGCACACTGAGCTTGGCCATATGCTTCTTGAACTGAGCCTTTTCATAGTAAATTTTTTGCTTCAGTTCAACAATGCGCTGGGCGACAGCTAGCTCTAAAGCAATTGCGCCTTGGAAGGCGACACTGAGGCCAATGGGTAGTTGCAGATCTTCAAAGCTGATGTTTGGCGTGTCAAACCACTCGTCAATGAAGTTGTGGATGATGGTTACATCAAAGAGAGGCAGATCATTGAAGATTTCTGCTTCTTATTTGCTCTTGATGAGTTGCTCAAGAGCGTCATCTGCAAGATCTTCATCGCTTGACAGATCAATGGCATCATTGCGCAGAATGGCAGCAGCTGTTAGCTCTTATCCGGTGTGTGGCAGAGGCATCTTGGCCTTCTGGGGCTTGGAGATGCGTGATAAATCTTCGGACTGCACACTGTCTTCAGGAGGTGCAGTTGCCAGTGGCTTCGCCCGTGAGATTTTTGGTGAAGGGGCAGACTTTGAAGCTTTAGGCTTCTTCAACTTCTTTGTCTTTGGTGCTGCAGGCGCTTCATCTGATTCAGCGTCAGCTGCAGGCTCATTCACTGCAGTCCCTTGAACCAAGACATGGGTGATGAGGCCTTCAAGGTTGTAGAAAGGACCGATGACATTAGGTTCTGCATCTCGTGTGCCATCAGCCCTTGGAGCTGAGGGACCAGGGTTGAAGTCTAGTCCCAATGTCTTCTTGTTTTGCTTCGCTGAGTTCTGGGCAAACTGGAAGTTGCGCTTGAACAGATTGCCGTCACGATACCATAGTAGTGATGATGGGTGTGCATCAGCAGGCTGTGGCCCATGGACCATGCAGGGATAGAAGCCTTGTGCAATGGCTTCATCTCTAGACCTGGGTAGAAGATTCTTGTATAAGATGTCTCCCCACGGTCTCTTGATGGCGTTTTTCTCAGCATATTCGTGGGTTACAAATCGGTATTTGAACCATTGTTCTGCCCAATATCTTCGAATCCATTGGATTCGGGTCTTGCGCTGATTGTAATCCTCTTCAGGATCTGTCTTGCACAGTTCTAAGAGGTCATCTGGCAGATCTCTGGATGTTTCTCCATGACGCTTTCTGCCACCCTTCCTTGCTGATTTCTCTGAAGCCATAAACTTTAAACTGAAAGGCTTCAACACATTCAAAGGCTTCAAAGGTTTTCGCTTGCTGGACAAACAGGAATTGGCTTTGGGAGAATTTATGTGATGTTGTAAGAATTGTGCAAATGAATGCATACTATGAGAACCAAAGGATTCTCCCACGGACATGTACCTGTGACAGCATTAAGGTGCTAGGGAAGGGGAAGAGGTCATATGCATTCTCAGAAGATTTTGAAGATAAATCAGTTTAGAAGACATTGACCTCATCGTGCGAAGACATTCACTCATAGATAAGGAGTTGGTTCCAGATTTGTACGAATCCACAGATCAGTACAAGTGAGGAATCTAACTACTTTGTGAAGCATAAGTGAATATACTAGGCATGTTATGAGATGCAGTATGAGAGAGATCTAACTTGTGTGAATAGAAACTGCTTGTAGTAGAAAGTGACAAAGCCATAGGATCAACAGTGCTGTAAAAAGGAAGTTTTATTTACCACACTAAAAACTGCTAGACGGAGTGGAAGATGAGGCCGAGCAGTTCGATCTTCCGTGCCCTAACTTGGCGACGGAGGACACCTACGGCGACGGCGGATAGGACGATGTCCGCGGTCGGCATGAGGACGGCGTCGGAGAGGTTGCGGCAGCGAAGCGCTTCGTCGACAGCGTCGTCAAGGGCTAGCGGTGGCGCTAGGGTTCGTGCGAGAGTGGAAGAAGAGATAATGACCGCTGTGAAGTGTGTATTTATAGGTACAGGGGCGGCACTGCGTTATTACACAGGTGCCCCTGGCGATTCGCATCTGAGGAACACGTGGCCATTATGCGGAATTTTGGGGTTTGTTCCACGTCCCACGCACGCCTGGATTGTCGGGTGGTTGTTCCTACTTCTCTGGGTTTCGTGTGGAGGAATGAGCATTGAAAACGAACTTAATGGTTGTCTCTGTATCTTCTGCTGACAAGGACGCAGAGAAGATATTCGACAGTTTCAATAGAATGCATATGATTTGGAGAGATAGAATTTGAGATAGAAAGCATAGAGAGGTTAGGGTCCGATCACATTCACTTAGTTCAAAAGATTCAACACGAAGACATAGCTATAAGTGAATGCTGTAGAGGACAGAACACTAATATATATATATATATATATATATATATATATATATATATATATATAATCAACATAGTGAAGATAATCATGAAGATATGTTGAGATCGAAGCCAAACCAAATGTGAAGACATTGCAAGGTAACGCCATGAGTGAAACACTTTAAAAATAGAACGTTTGGTGGTGGCGTTACCCACCGTATAGGAAGTATTAGACCCAGACACGGCGCACAATTATCGTGGCACTCCGAAGTCAAATTCCACATTAATGTATTCACACATAGAATGTATGTCTTCATTGATTGAAGATATACTTTACTTCGTGTGTTGCACATCTAAGTCATCAATATTCATAAGGGTTAGGATGTGTGCCTGATCACAGGACATTTGAGGATTCCAGGATATTTAGCTCACACCGTAACTTGTAAAATCTCTTCTCATCCAAGGGCTTGGTGAAGATATCTGCCAATTGCTCTTCAGTGTTGATGTGTATGATATCAATATCTTCCTTCACAACATGATCTCTGAGAAAGTGATGACGAATTTCAATGTGCTTTGTCTTCGAGTGCTGAACTGGGTTGTTGGCAATCTTGATGGCACTTTCGTTGTCACAGTAAAGTGGCACTTGCTTCAGATGAATGCCATAGTCCTTGAGTGTTTGCTTCATCCACAGAAGCTGAGCGCAGCAAGATCCAGCAGCAATGTATTCAGATTCAGCAGTGGAGAGAGATACACAGTTCTGCTTCTTTGAAGACCAACATACAAGTGATCGTCCCAGAAAGTGACATGTGCCTGATGTAGACTTGCGATCAACTTTGTCACCAGCATAATCAGCATCAGAGAATCCAACCAGATCAAACTCTGAGCCCTTTGGATACCATAATCCTAGAGTTGGGGTGTGAGCCAAATATCGAAGAATTCGCTTCACAGCTAAGTGATGCGACTCCTTTGGTACCGCTTGAAATCGGGCACACATGCAAACACTAAGCATAATATCTGGCCTAGATGCACATAGATAAAGTAAAGAACCAATCATGGAGCGGTATACCTTTTGATCGAACTCCTTACCATTGTCGTCGGGACTCAGATGATGTTTGGCTGGCATTGGTGTCGTGAAGCCTTTGCAGTCTTGCATACCAAACTTCTTCAGGCAATCTTTGAGATTCTTTTCTTGAGATATGAAGATGCCGTTGCGTTGTTGTCGTATTTGAAGACCGAGGAAGAACTTCAGCTCTCCCATCATGGACATCTGATATTGCTCTTGCATCATATATCCAAACTCTTCACCGTACTTCTGATTGGTGCAGCCGAAGATAATGTCATCCACATATATTTGGCACACAAACAGTTCACTATCATATGTCTTCGTGAAGAGAGTGGGGTCTAGGGAACCAGGAATGAAGCCTTTGCTCTTCAGGAAGTATTTGAGTGTGTCATACCAGGCCCGAGGGGCTTGTTTGAGGCCATACAGTGCCTTGTTGAGCTTGTATACCATGTCAGGATGTTTTGGATCTTCAAAGCCAGGCGGTTGCGCAACATACACTTCTTCTTCAATCTTGCCATTGAGAAAAGCACTCTTCACATCCATTTGATATAGAAGTATGTTATGATGATTTGCATAGGCCAGCAGTATGCGTATGGCTTCAAGTCTGGCCACAGGAGCAAATGTTTCATCGAAGTCAATGCCTTCCACTTGAGTATATCCTTGAGCAACGAGACGAGCTTTGTTTCTGACAACTTGACCATGCTCATCTTGCTTGTTGTGGTATATCCATTTGGTGCCTATTATATTGTGCTTCCATGGATCAAGATGCTTAACCAGTTCCCATACATTATTCAGCTCAAACTGTTGAAGCTCTTCTTGCATGGCTTGAATCCATTCAGGTCCCATGAAGGCTTCTTCAACTTTCTTGGGTTCTGTTATTGAGACGAATGCGAAGTGCCCACAAAAATTTGCTAGCTGAGTTGCCCTTGAACGAGTGAGTGGACCGGGTGCATTGATGCTATCAATTATTCTTTCAATCTGTACTTCATTGGCAACGCGAGGATGTACAGGGCGAAGATTTTGCTCTTGCTAATCATTGTCGTTGTTAGAAGGAATGTCTTCAGGCTGAGCATTGTCTTCATGTTGGTCAGGTGCTGAGATGATAAGTTCTTCTTCAGGATGAGCTTCAGAAGGTATAGTTTCTCCAGTTCCCATTAGCTTGACTGATTCACTGGATGGAAGTTCATCTAGCACATTTGGTAGTTGCTCTCTTTGTGAACTGTTGGTCTCATCGAACCGCACATCCACTGTTTCAACCACTTTGTAATGAAAGAGATTGAAGACTCTGTAGGAGTGTGACTCCTTTCCATATCCAAGCATAAAACCCTCATGTGCTTTTGGTGCAAACTTTGAGGTGTGATGTGGGTCCTTGATCCAGCACCTTGCGCCAAATACTCTGAAGTAACTGACATTTGGCTTCTTGCCAGTAAGGAGCTCATAAGATGTCTTGTTCAGAAGCTTGTGAAGATAAACACGATTGATTGTATGGCAAGCAGTATCAATGGCTTCAGGCCAGAATTTTCTTGGGGTCTTGTATTCATCTAGCATCGTTCTGGCCATCTCAATGAGTGTTCTGTTCTTGCGTTCGACGACGCCATTCTGCTGTGGCGTGTACGGGGCTGAGAATTCATGTGTGATGCCCAAGGTATCAAGATATGTATCAAGGCCAGTGTTCTTGAATTCAGTGCCATTGTCACTTCTGATGTGCTTTATCTTGGCGCCATAATTATTCATAGCTCGATTTGCGAAGCGTCTGAAGACATCCTGCACTTCAGTCTTGTAAAGGATTATGTGCACCCAAGTATATCTAGAATAATCATCAACAATAACAAAGCCATAGAAGCAAGCAGTAGTAGTAAGAGTTGAGTAATGAGTGGGACCGAAAAGATCCATGTGAAGCAATTCGAAGGGTCGAGTAGTGGTCATGATTGTCTTCGAGGGATGTTTGGCCCTCGTCATCTTCCCTGCTTCACAGGCACCGCATAAGTGATCTTTCTTGAACTTGACGCCCTCGATGCCTATGACATGCTTCTTCTTTGCAAGGGTGTGGAGGTTCCTCATGCCAGCATGCCCTAGCCTCCGATGCCAGAGCCAACATTCTGAAGCTTTTGCTAGAAGACATACGGCTAGTTGTGGTCCTGCTGAGAAATCTACCACGTACAAATCATCTTTTCGATACCCTTCAAATACTAGAAACTTGTCAGATTCCATTAGTACAAGGCAACAATATTTTCCAAATATTATGATCATGTTCAAATCGCAAAGCATTGAGACAGACATTAAGTTGAAGCAAAGGGATTCAACAAGCATGACTTTATCCATGTGTTGATCCCTTGAGATTGCAACTCTACCTAGACCCAATACCTTACTTTTACCAGTGTCAGCAAATGTGATGTGACTCTTGTCGGATGGACGTAAGGTTGAGTCCATAAGAAGGCTTCTTTTGCCAGTCATGTGATTTGTACACCCACTATTAATAATCCATTCTGAAGACGCTCGTGTCGTACCCTACAGTGCAGTTAGGGGGATAGGCTTCACCAAGAGCATTGTGAAGCAAAAACATTTGACGAACTAGTGGGTTATGAAAGCTTAGATCCAGATTATGACTAATAGGGAGAGTAGCAAGCGATTTAGGAATGAAGTACATAGTAAGACCATTCGGGCATTTGATCTTGCGCCCTACAAGATGTTTAAGGTCCCCAGCAATAGCGTCGGATGATTTTGGTTTTCTGCTGGAGACCTTTCCCTGCAAAAGAGAGTTAAGCTTTCTTAGCCACCCACATCTTCAAGGGTGGCTTAGAAGCAATAAGTCTAAGTGCAGCATCTGAGAATTTTGGCTTTGGAGCCCTAGCAAACAGTCTGGCAGGCGGACAATAGTACTCATAAGAATAAGCAGAATAGTTCTTGGTCTTATGAACATGGCGGTTTGACGAACCGCTCTCATATTCATATGCCTGAGTATGGTTTCCCTGCAAAACATTTGCGTTAGTGCGACTCAGGTGAGTCCTCTGTCTGTATGAAGCCTTTGGACCGTATGAAGCCTTTGGTCTGAGGTTTGTCTTCTTCACGTGAGGTGTTATGATGACATTCACAGGAAGATTCTCTAGACACCTTTTCGGAACCTAGATCTTGTTCATAGGCGGTCCATTCCTGCAGTTAGTACCAATGTACCTGGCAAACACTTCACCATTCTGATTCTTAAACAGTATATAGTTTGCATCAAAGGATTCATCAATGATAATGGGGTTAGCACAAGTGAAGCCAGATAGATTGGATGGATCTGCTGAAGGTTCCTTTGCAGCAACCCACATGGTTTTGGGGTACTGCTCGGGTTTCCAGTAAGAGCCATCAGCATTCATTTTCCTTACGAACCCAACACCCTCTTTCCTTGGTTTTCGGTTCAGAATCTTCTTTTTGAGGACATCACATAGTGTCTGATGCCCTTTAAGACTTTTGTACATCCCTGTTTCAAGCAATGTCTTCAACCTAGCATTCTCATTAGCAATAGCGGTGGTATCCTCAGCAGAGGGGTTAGTTACCACATCAACAGTTGAAGATATTGCAACAGCAGTAGCAGTAGAACATTCAGCAACAGACGTAGCATTATCAAGATCAATGCATTTAAGACGTGGTGGTTCAAATCCTTCCTGAGCGGAACTGATCTGTTTGGCGCGAAGTGACTCGCTTTCCTTTTAAAGATCTTCATGAGCCGCTCTCAATTTCTCAAGATCTTGCTTCCTTTGAAGATAATCATAGGAAAGCTTTTCATGAGTTGTTGAGAGAGTTTCATGACGACTTTCAAGTTCCTGATACTTAACGTGAAGATTTTTTATGTCTTCAATTAAGGATTCAGATCGAGTCATTTCAGCACCTAACAGATCATCGCTTCTGTCTAACAGTTTTTGAATATGTTCCATAGCTTTCTGTTGTTCAGTTGCAATTTTAGCAAGTGTTTTGTAGCCGGGTTTTGAACCACAATCAGAGTCATCGTCACTAGATGTTTGATAGTGAGTAGTGCGTGTGTTTACCTTGGAACCATGTGCCATGAAGCAGTAGGTAGAAGCGGAGTAGTCCTTGTCATTTGCATCGGTGTTGGTGATGAAGTCATTGTCTTCAGTGTTGAAGATGGACTTGGCAACGTATGCTGTAGCCAGACGTGCGACGCCTGAATCGGACTCCTCCTCAGACTCCACCTCCGCCTCCTCAGAAGCAGACTCCTCCTCTGAATCTATTTCCTTGCCAACAAACACACGTGCCTTGCCAGATGAGCTCTTCTTGTGTGATGAAGACTTTGAGGAAGACTTGGAAGAAGACTTTGAGTATTTCTTCTTATTCTTGTCGTCAGAGTCATATTCCTTGCTCTTCTTCTTCTTTTTGTTCTCATTGTCCCACTATGGACACTCAGAGATGAAGTGGCCAAGTTTCTTGCACTTGTGACATGTTTTCTTCTTGTAGTCATGAGCTGAAGCTTCATCATTCCTTGAGCTTGATCGGGAAGACTTTTTGAAGCCTTTCTTCTTGGTCAATTTTTGGAACTTCTTGACAAGCATAGCAAGTTCCCTTCCAATGTCTTCAGGATCATCAGAACTGCTGTCAGATTCTTCTTCAGATGAGGAGACAGCTTTTGCCTTCAAGGCACGAGTTCGCCCATAGTTTGGACCGTAGATATCTCTTTTCTTAGAAAGCTGAAACTCATGTGTGTTGAGCCTCTCAAGTATGTCAGACGGATCGAGTATCTTGAAATCAGGACGTTCTTGAATCATCAGGGCTAGGGTGTCAAATGAACTATCAAGTGATCTCAGTAGTGTCTTGACGACTTCATGTTTGGTGATCTCAGTAGCGCCGAGGGCTTCAAGCTCATTTGTGATGTCAGTGAGTCGGTCAAATGTGAGCTGGACATTCTCATTGTCATTTCGCTTGAAGCGGTTGAAGAGGTTGCGAAGGACACTGATTCTCTGATCTCTCTGGGTTGAGACGCCTTCATTGACCTTGGAGAGCCAGTCCCAGACCAGCTTAGATGTTTTCAAAGCACTCACACGGCCGTACTGTCCTTTGGTCAGATGACCACAGATGATATTCTTGGCAGTAGAGTCCAGTTGAACGAATTTCTTGACATCAGCAGCAGTGACACCTTCTCCAGCCTTGGGAACGCCATTCTCGACGACATACCATAGGTCGACGTCAATGGCTTCAAGATGCATGCGCATCTTATTCTTCCAGTAGGGATATTCAGTTCCATCGAAGACGGGGCACGCAGCGGAGACTTTAATTATCCCTGCAGTCGACATAGCTAAAACTCCAGGTGGTTAAACCGAATCACACAGAACAAGGGAACACCAAGTTCTGACACCAATTGAAAGTGCGTTGTATCGACTAGAGGGGGGGGTGAATAGGCGATTTTTATGAAAGTCTTCAAAACGTGGGAGTTATGAAGACAAACGATAGAAATAAACCTAATACCCTGCAGCGGAAGGTAGACTACACTAGGCAAGCCATAGTCAAGTATTCAATAGAGTGAAAGCACAATGACTAATAGCAGCAATGTAGTAAGGATCAGGTAGGAAGATATTGTGAAGCCAAACAGAACACGCAGTCACTCAGTGAAGACAAAAGATAGCGCAAACATACAATGACTTCACAAGGAGTAACAGTAAGTAAAGGGAAGGGAAGATGAAACCAGTGACTCGCTGAAGACAATGATTTGTTGGACCAGTTCCAGTTGCTGTGACAACTGTACGTCTGGTTAGGGCGGCTAGGTATTTAAACCTTAGGACACCCAGTCCTGAACACGCAGCTCAGGACACCCAGTCCTCACCGTATTCCCCTTGAGCTAAGGTCACACAGACCTCGCCCAATCACTCTGGTAAGTCTTCAAGGTAGACTCCCAAACCTTAACAGACTTCATTCACCGGCAATCCACAATGTCTCTTGGATGCTCAGAACGTGATGCCTAACCGGCTGGAGGATGCACAGTCCTCAAGTGTAATAAGTCTTCAGATCACACAGACAAGAAGACTTAAGTGATGCCTAATTCTCTTTGGCTCTGGGTGGTTAGGGCTTTATCCTCGCAAGGAATTCTCTCTCAAAGGCTTCGAGGTGGGTTGCTCTCAAACGACAAAAGCCGTGCTCTTAATCTGAGCAGCCAACCGTTTATGGTTGTAGGGGGTGGGCTATTTATAGCCACTTGGCAACCCGACCTGATTTGTCCGAAATGACCGTGGGTCACTAAGGAACTGACACGTGTTCCAACGGTTAGATTTCAAACTCACACACAACTTTACTTGGGCTGCAAGCAAAGCTGACTTGTCCGACTCTAGACAAGATTCGCTCTCATAGTCTTCACTCGAAGACATAGGTTTTGGTTAGGCATCAGTTCAGTCATTCTGACTGGTTCTCTTGGACCCCACTTAACAGTACGGTGGTTCCTATGACTCAACACAAAAGAAAGAGAACTATGAAAGATCTAAGTCTTCGAGCTCCATAGGCTTCATGTGGTGTCTTCTCTTGTCATAGTCTTCAATGTGAATATCTTCATATACCACCTTTGACTTCAATGTCTTCATACATTTTTAGGGGTCATCTCTGGTAGGAAAACCGAATCAATGAGGGACTTCTACCTGTGTTATCCTGCAATTCTCACAAACACATTAGTCCCTCAACTAGGTTTGTCGTCAATACTCCAAAACCAACTAGGGCTGGCACTAGATGCACTTACACGGCCCAAGTAAGTAATCCTCTAGCCGAACACACTGTCTTTCATTTATCATGTCGTCATTCTGAAGAATCGCTTTTTGACCAGGACTGGATAACAAAGGCGAAGATGATCCGGTGTTCGGCCCCCCTTCCCGAAGGCTTGGACAACCCGGTGCTGGAAAAGATGCTCAAGCCAACACCTTGCCTGGTGCCCTCAAAGGAATATGAAGGGGGAAATAAAGAGGGCGAAAGCGGGCCCCCACCACTACCTATTCCAACCGAGGGAATGAGCGCCTCTGTGAGGGAGGATAACCAAGGGAAGGAATCTGACATTCCCTCGCCCCGGGGGAGGAAGAGGACTACCTCTGATGACCCAGAAACCAAGGTTTCCAAACGGGAGAAGAAAACTCCATTAGAGGGTCCCGCCTCAGAGGGTGCTCTTGCCGCACAAAGTCTGTGCGGGGATCAGCCCTCTAACAAGCTGTAAGTAATCAAAAAGTACTTAATAGTGAAGATATACTACCTTACTTCTGAGGAAGATAACCGAAGCATCTATCTTGTAGTTCGGATCTGAGCCCTTCTCAGCGGAGCTCGTCTTCGGGGGATCTTCTTCCGGAGATGATGGAGAGCGAAACGCCTCCCCCGGACTCCGTAGCTCAAGAAGTGGGCGACCTTGAAGTGTCGTCATGGAGAGTTTCTCCGGATCCGGCAAGGCCAGAAGGTAATCCCATGGTCACCCGAAGCCCTCAGTATACGGCTCTTGAAGAGAGCAATCAAAAGAGCCCGGCACCACTTTGTATGCGGTCGGACGTACTGAAGGGTCTGCTAGAGCGAGCGACTATCTCAGAAGAGCACCGTACATTAATGTGTATGGTGATTGAAAGGATCTCGTCCGCCGAAAATGGGTTGCATGAAGCCTTTATGAGTCTAATGATGGGCTTTGAGGTACGTGGAATGATATGCATTTGTGGTAGTACCGCACATTTTTAGGTGCATCCTGTGTAGACAGTAGCCCCTGAGACTCTGGTTGCCGTCGAGAATGGCGGCGAACAGAGGATCGTAGTCCCAGGTAATAACCAGACTGCCGTTATGTGCAGGTGTCTGAAGCTCCGGTGGCTAGCCGGACTGATGGGGTTGCCGAACTAAAACAGCGACTTGATGCGGCAGATGCTGACATCGAGCTTGTTAACAAGCGGCTTGAAGGGGCACAGGGTAGGTGATGTTTATAGTGAATGTCACATTGTAAGAGCAGCGTGATGCCAGTATCTTTAATATGTTGTGACTGCAGATGGAGCTGCCACCATGGAGGCCCTGCGGGCGAGGCTTGCCCGAGCCAAGGAGCAAGCGAGGAGTAGTAATGCGACCGCTTTGAAGGCCGCGCATAGCGAGAGCAAAGAGAAAATGGCCAAAATGGCTGTGAAGTTAAAAGACACTACCGACCGCTGCCAGTTTCTTGAAGAAGAAAACCGGCCAAAGGCTACGGACCTTGAAAAGGCCACAATGGCGACCAAAGACACCCGCTCTACAATGAGAGCGAAGAAGGAGGAGCTGCGTGAAGCCGGGGACATTGTGGCTGGGAAGCCCTTTATGCTCCAGAGGAAGTTCGGCGATCCGCGGTATGCCCCTCTGGATCGGCTATGGAGTTCGGTCGACGCATATATGGACTTAGCGGCGAGCGCTGTCGATGTGGCCGAATACTTCCGAGATCAAACAGATCGTGAAGTGGACAAGCTGTTCTGGTTGCAATTTAATGTTCCAGAGCATCCGCTTCCATTGACTGATCAGCTTGCCGAATGGGCCGAACTCAATAGATTGTCCGGACTCGCCATGAGGTCTGTCGTGGATCATCTATGGCTGGAAAGGCCAAAGCCGAACAACTATTTTAGCTTGGTGCATTAGTTCCTTGGTGTGGTGCCACGCATTAATGCGATGAAGAGGTCGGCGTGCATAGAAGGCTCGCGGATGGCCCTTGCCCGTGTCAAAACATACTGGGCGGAGATGGATGCCACCACTGTCGCAGCGCAGGGTTCGGCTATAGGACGAGTGGCTGCCGAGCACTATTTTGAAGAAGTTCTTGAGGGCGCTCGTGCGATAGAGGCCCAGTGCTTGAAGAATGTTATGTTTGAGTGATATGTATTCCTATTGTAAAAACAAGGTTTTATTGATTTTATCAAGGCTGTATTTATACTTTTGCCCGAAAGTATTGTGATGCCTCCTCTGCGGCCATTTATGTATACATGTATATAACCTGAAAGATTGCAGTCGTCGGCTTCAGCCCCCGCGCATATAATGCGGAGGTGTTCGCAGAAGACACGTATTCGCACTTAATCCAACGTCTTGGTCCTATTAAGGAGGTGATAGTGCAGCGAACTAGGCAACTGGACTATAATGCTTTAACACTTTCAGTTAGCCATAGGAGTTTGACAGTGGGGCTACTACATAGCCCCTGGTGGCTCCACACTCATCCGGATTCGGGGTGCGTACATGCCTGGCCAGGAAACGGCCCTTCGTTAATGCGGAGGAATCCCGAAGATTCCAATTGGTCATCGAGTGGTTGACTAGTCTCACGCTATATCATGACAGCCAGTTTTTGGCTTTCTCTACTGAGGTGCTCGTCCGGATGAACCAGGGCACAATCGCAGCAGTTCTCCTGGTGCCGCCTTAGCCGATAAAGCGGAAAGAAAGGCAGCAAAACACGGGAGCCGGGCAAACCCAACATTTGACCAAAGACATGATTCAGAGCTGATGCATATAAGGCCAAACTCGCGACACTGAACACTCCCTAAGGTATTCGGTCTTTATGGTGTAAACTAGGTCTAAACAGTATCCTTCGTAATAAGCCCCTGGTGTCCAGGTATGTGCATTATTCTGGCATGGCCACATGCCAAGATCTCAGCATCCTTCTCGGTTGTACTGAGAATCCGAGGGATGTAAATCAACAAGAGACAGTAAAAAAGGTTTACGCAGGGTCTTAATCTACAAAGAATCATGTGTCTGTGTCTCCGTTGTGCCATATCCTGGACGGGTGTAGCACGATGGCCATCTCAAAAAGAGAGGAACTTAATTGAAAAGTTGTCGTGCAAAAGTTAAGTTATAATAAACAATATATAGTTGAAAATGAGTAAAGGTGAGCCTTATTGCCACTTTTGCGTGCGCGTTGAGCCCCTTGTATTGTAATAGGGGTATAGCCATCAAACCTGTATTAATTACATATAGCTGAGGTGGACTCGTCTAGCCGTGTCTGTGGTCTTAATGACCTGTCAAATGCTTGAGTTGGTGATGTCGTTTAGTGTGCGGCGGCCAAGGCGGCCGCACTATCTTCGGCGCATAAGGAGCGCTCAATATTTCCATTTACTGTAATGATGCCATGTGGACCGGGCATCTTGAGCTTGAGGGAAGCGTAATGCGGTATTGCGTTAAAGCGAGCGAAAGCTTCGCGTCCGAGTAGTGCTTGATAGCCACTTTGGAACGGAGCGACGTGGAAAGTTAAATTTTCGCTGCGGAAGTTATCGGGGAAGCCGAATATAACCTCTAGTAGCAGGGAGCCCCTGCAGTGAGCCTCCGGGCCTGGCGTTACTCCTTTAAAGGTAGCATTGCTGCGACAAATTTTTGTTGGGTCTATCCCCATTTTGCGGACTGTGTCCTGATATATCAGATTTAAACTGTTGCCGCCGTCCATTTGGACTCGTGTGAAGTGGTATCCATCAATTATTGGATCTAATACCAAGGCAGCCCATCCTGCACGCCGGATACTTGCCGAGTAATCCCGATGGTCGAAGGTGATCGGTTGGGACGACCAGTGGCGGAGCTCCGCGGTGATAGGCCCTGGTGCATGTTCCTCTAAAGGTGCCGCCTTGTTTCTCCCTTTTATCACGTGTAATACGTTGACTATTTTGACTTCTAGTGGGAATTTCTTCTGTTCCCCTGTGCTTTGCTTGCGAGGCTCGTCCTCGTCGTCACTCGGTGTATCCTGCCCCTTGTGTTCGACGTTGAGCTTGCCGGACTGTTTGAAGACCCAACATTCTCTATGGGTATGATTCACAGGTTTATCTGGGGTGCTATGGATCTGACATATTTGGTCCAGAATTTTGTTTAGGCTGGACAATTCGTCTCTGTTGCCTTTGGAGCGCGGCTTCTGCTGCCCTGGCTGAGAGCTTCTAAATCCGGCGTTTACCGTTGTGCTCTTCGGGCTGTCTTCTTTATTCCGGCGCTTATTCTTGCTGCGTCATGATTTCCCGTTTCCATCCCTGACTTCGGATGTACTTGGGTCGCTGGTGCTGCATCGGGCTAACCAGCTATCCTCGCCCGCGCAAAAACGGGTCATGAGGCTTGTTAATGCTGCCATTGTTCTCGGCTTTTCTTGACCGAGGTGTCTGGCAAGCCATTTGTCTCGAACGCTATGCTTGAAGGCTGCTAAGGCTTCGGCGTCCGGACAATCAACTATTTGGTACTTTTTAGTGAGTAACATGTTCCAAAGTTTTCGGGCTGACTCACCGGGCTGTTGAGTTATATGACTTAAATCATCTGCATCCGGTGGTCGGACATATGTCCCTTGAAAATTTGCCCGAAAGGCGTCTTCGAGCTCTTCCCAGCTTCCGATGGAGTTTTCGGGGAGGCTTTTAAGCCAGTGCCGAGCTGGCCCTTTGAGCTTGAGGGGTAAGTACTTGATGGCATGGAGATCGTCTCCTCGAGCCATATGGATGTGGAGGATGTAGTCCTCAATCCAGAACCCAGGGTCTGTTGTTCCATCGTACGCCTCTATGTTTACGGGTTTGAATCCCTCTGGAAATTCATGGTCCAGCACCTCGTCGGTGAAACATAGAGGGTGTGCGGCACCCCTGTATTTGGGCGTACCGTGGTGTTCAGATGTTTGTTGTGTTGCATTGTATGTTGGAGCGCGCCTGGGTGGTCCATAGATGGATCTGGTTGCGCCGTCCTTTTGATGCGAGCCCTTACGCGGATCGCGTACTAGTTTATGTGCGGCGTCATTTGCCGCTTTATGTTGGCTGTGAGGTCGTCTATCCGACCGGATGGCCATTTTATTTTTTAATTATGGAGGATCTAAGGCCTCCTCATCAAATTCAGGTAGCAACTTTCGCTTCGGATAGCTCTTGGTGTGGCGATAACTGCCGTACTTCGCTTCAGTGTTGAGTACTTCACTCCATTTGATTTTGAGTGTGTCTTGTGCAGCCTTGAGCCTTTGCTTCTGTTTTTTCAGACTCCTCGTCGTGGCAACAAGCCTTTGGTGGGCATTATGTTACTCCTGGCGCCTGTCCAGTGTGATGTCGTCCGAACTGTTATCTTCGACGGAGTCGGGTTGTTCGGTTTGATTCCCCGTGTTGCCCTGGTCGGGCGATGGTGCACCCTGCTCTATCGCTGGGTCTACATGATTGTTATTTCTGCCGAGGCGGGATATGGAGCGGCGTTTACGCCGCCGCTTTGACTGCTTCTCGAGGGAACAATCCTTCACTGCGTCCTTCCGTTCCGCGTCGTTGTTTTCTTCGGGTGTGTCCACCATGTATACGTCATGTGACGAAGTAGGCATCCAGTGCCCTGTGGGCAGTGGTTCCTCTTCGCCTCCTGCATCGTCGTCCATACCATCGATGTCTTCGGAGTCGAAGTCGAGCATGTTGGTAAGTCATCGACAGTGGCTACTAAGTGGGTGGTGGGTGGGCGGCGAATTTCTTCGTCATCCGCATCCCAATCCTGCCGGACGTAGTTCGGCCAGGACTCTCCTGACAAGGAGAGAGACCTTAATGAGTTCAGTATGTCACCAAAGGGCGAGTGCTGAAAAATATCCGCGAAGGTAAACTCCATGATCGGCGCCCAATCAGATTCAACGAGAACGGGCGCAGGCGGTTTGGAGTCCGTGGCCGAAGAAGGATCCGACAGTTTAGCAACACCGCTCTCGTGAAGGGTAAGGTCGATATTAGGCTTGATCGCCGCAGATGATACGTCCTCCGTGGCGGGGTCTATCCACCCATCCATGGATGGCGCAACTGGCTCCGAATTGAGGGTCGAAGTGTCTGCCGGTGCGATTTCTCGAACACTGTCCGATGGTAGAGCTAAATCGTACTCATTGTGACCGCATGGCGCACAAGGCAGGGGCTCGAATCTGTCAAAGATCAAGTCTCCGCGGATATCGGCCGTGTAGTTTAAGCTTCCAAACATGACGTGGTGGCCAGGGGCGTAACTTTCGATCTGCTCCAGATGGCCAAGCGAGTTGGCCCGCAGTGCGAAGCCGCCGAACACAAAGATCTGTCCGGGGAGAAAAGTATCACCTTGGAGTGCATTGCTATCAATAATAGTAGGAGCCATCAAGCCTAATGGTGACGACACAGAGGAACTCTCAATGAAAGCACCAATGTCGGTGTCAAAACCGGCGGATCTCGGGTAGGGGGTCCCGAACTGTGCGTCTAAGGCAGATGGTAACAGGAGGGAGAGGACACGATGTTTTACCCAGGTTCAGGCCCTCTTGATGGAGGTAAAACCCTACGTCCTGCTTGATTTATTCTTAATGATATGAGTATTACAAGAGTTGATCTACCACGAGATCGGAGAGGCTAAACCCTAGAAGCTAGCCTATGGTATGATTGTATGTTGTCCTACGGACTAAAACCCTCCGGTTTATATAGACACCGGAGAGGGCTAGGGTTACACAAGGTCGGTTACAAAGGAGGAGATATACATATCCGTATTGCCTAGCTGGCCTTCCACGCCAAGTAGAGTCCCATCCGGACACGAGACAAAGTCTTCAATCTTGTATCTTCATAGTCCAATAGTCCGGCCAAAGGATATAGTCCGGCTGTCCGGAGACCCCCTAATCCAGGACTCCCCCACTCACTATTACTTTATTCTCAAATTATTTCCGTTCTCATTAAAGGGTGATGCTAAATCTTGGTACAATACTCTTGCTCCTGGTTGTGTGCGTAGTCCCCAGGATATGATCTATTACTTCTCTGAAAAATATTTCCCTACCCATAAGAAACAAGCAACCTTGCAGGAAATATTTAACTTTGTTCAAATTAAAGAAGAGAGTCTCCCACAAGCTTGGGGGAGGCCTTGCCTATTACTTAATTCTTTGCCTGATCATCCTCTTAGGAAAAATGAAATACTTGATATCATCTATAATGGACTAACCGATGCTTCTAGGGATTTCCTAGATAGTTGTGCTGGTTGTGTTTTCAGGGAACGAATTGTTGGACAAGATGAAGAATTGTTGAATAAAATATTGAAAAATTATGATGATTGGACTCTTCCTGAAACACCGGCTAAACCCACTCCAAAGAAGAGGGGTATATTATACCTCAGTCCTGAAGATATGCAAGAGGCATAGAAATCTATGAAGGAAAAAGGAATTAAAGCTGAGGATGTTAAAAATTTACCTCCTATTGAAGAAATACATGGGCTTAATACACCACCACCTCCTAAGGTGGTATAGGTAAATTCTCTTATGAAATTTAATGATAATGACAATCCTCACAATATGCATCCTAGCCAATGCCTTTATGAGTTTGAAAACTATATTAGAAAACAAGATCACTTCAATGCAAATGTTATGAAACAATTGAAATACAATTCTGATATGATTGCTGCTTGAGTGACTTGTTATTTAGAATCTCAAATGATGTTAGAGGTGTTGGAAAGCATGCTTCTATGGTCCAAACTCAGTTAGAACAAGCTGCTAAATCTCAAAGAGAGTTTCTTGATGAAATGAATAATAATAAACATGACTTTGCTGTTAGAGTAGCAACTAGAGGAGGTAAAATGACACAGGAACCACTTTATCCTAAGAGACACCCAAAAAGAATAGAACGGGATTCACAATGGAACAACATCACTACACCTAGTCCTTCTAAAAAGAAAAAGAAAAATGATAGGACTTCACATGCTCCTAGTGAACCTGAAATAGAGAAACCTCCTGACAATGATAATAAAACTTCTATGTCTGATGCTGAAACTCAGTCTGGTAATGAACACTCACCTAGTGATAAAGAAAAAGATAGTGTTGATGTTCATGAAAATACTCAACCACATAATAAAGAACCAGACAATGGTGTTGAGATAGAACCACCTGTTGATCTTGATAACCCACAACCTAAGAATAAAAGGTATGACAAAAGAGACTTTGTTGCTAGAAAATACGGTAAAGAAAGAGAACCATGGGCTCAAAAACCAATGCCTTTTCCACCTAAGTCAACTAAAAAGAATGATGATGAAGAATTTGAACGCTTTGCTGAAATGCTACGGCCAGTCTTTTTGCATACTGACTGATATCTTGAAAATGCCTCTTTATGCAAAGTATATGAAAGATATCATCACCAATAAGAGAAAAATACCAGAAGATGAAATCTCCACTATGCTTGCTAATTATACTTTTAAATATGGAGTACCTAAAAAATCGGAGATTTGGGAATACCAACGATACCTTGCTCCATCAAAAAGAATTATGTGAAAACTGCTTTGTGTGATTTAGGAGCTGGTGTTAGTGTTATGCCTTTCTCTTTATATAAAAGACTTAATTTGAATGAACTCACATCTACTGAAATATCTTTGCAAATGACTGACAAATCAACTGCCATACCTATCGGTATTTTGTGAGGATGTGTCTGTTGTTGTTGCTAATGTTACTATTTTGACTGACTTTATTATACTTGAGAGGCCTGAGGACGACAACATGTCGATTATCCTTGGTAGACCCTTCTTGAATACTACATGGGCTGTTATTGATTGCAATAAAAGAAAAGTCACTTTTCATATCAATGGTAATGAGCATATGGTGCACTTTCCGAAGAAACAATTCCAAGTGAATGGTATTAACGTTATTGAAAAATCTCTAACAATCACTATTGGAAGTTTTCAAATACCTCTTCCTACTGCCAAAAAGAAATATGAAATGCTTATTGTTGGGGACATTCATATCCCCATTGAGGTAACTTAGTGATTTACAAAAGTTCTTCGGTTCATGCTAACCGAAAGTGGTTGTTAATAAGACTTGATCAACCTTATTAATGGATCATTTTTTAGCAGTATGAAGTTGATGAATTTAGTAAGCACTACCTTCTGTCCCTACTGATTGTTTTCTATTTTTATTAGTTAAATATAATAAAATTCCATGTTTTGTCTGTTTTCTGATTTTCCCGTGCAATAAAAAAATGACCCAAAAATGAAGGTTCTCAGAATGCCCTGAAAAATTTAATATGTTTTTTCCTAAATATTTCTGAATTTTTGGTGCAAATAACATCATAGGGAGGTGCACTAGGTGGGCACAACCCACCTGGGCACGCCAGGACCCCCAGGCGCGCCTTGGTGGGTAGTGGTCCCCACATGGGCCCCCTCACTTATCTCTTTACACCACATCATCACATACCTCCATAAGAAATTCCCCATAGCTCTCTCTCTCTTATGTTCTTTCTCTCTAGCCCGCGGATTTTGATCTCTTTGCTCGAAGCTCCATTTCTGAAACTATTTCGGGGGATTATTACTTGGTATGTGACTCCATCGTTTGTCCAATTAGTTTTTGTTTTAGTGTTTTATATTTTGAATAATTAGCTACTCTTGGTGCTGCTGTAGATGAGCGTGCATGTTGAATTCTTAGAGTTCTAAGTAGTTTGAATGATTGCTATGGCCTCTATGTATCCCTATGAGTAGTTGGTATCATTTTTGTGAAGTTTTGTTGAGAAAATTTTGTGGACTAATAAATTTCAGAATTTTTGTTCATAGGAAAACCATGAATATCTTTAGGATGTTTGGCTCCAAGAAGAACTCCAAGGGTGTTACTAGGGAGTCATCTAACAGTGACCTCCATCCTCGGAGGTTGGCGGAAGTACGGCCGTGCGAATGGCCGCACACCCCATTCATGGAAGAGGCTGGAATCCTTCAGGAGTTCACACAATATGCTACTAATGCCGGCCTCATCGACTTCATTGCAGTTGAATGCGAACAGTATCATCTCTTCACAAACTCCTTTGTTCAAAGCTTTACTTTCCTCTCTAGGAATAATCCTCCTGAAGTGCGATTTGATTTATATGCTGAAACCCATTAGATACTACCTACTGAATTTTGTAACATATGCATGATCCCTTCTGATGGGAGTTTAGTTGAGCCTAGGCCGGCAGAGTTTGAGGCCTTTTATCGTACCTTGACGGTGGGAGATGAGAGAGGGGTGTCGGCCATCACTGCCACTACCATACACTTTCCTACAGTGCATTATTTTACTTCATTTATCGCTAAGTGTTTGCTTGCTAGAGAAAAGGTGGGTGCGCTCAGCGCACCAGACTTTGCGGTTTTACGTCGCGCACTAGAGGGCGACACCACTTATAGCTTGGGAGCTATTGTGGCACATCGACTGCATATTAATAGGTCCAAGGGTAAAATACATGGTGGGATTTTTGCTACTCGTTTGGCGGCTCACTTCGAGGTTAAGATATGCCTTCATGATTACCCTCTGACCAAGGTTTACCTAGACCAGGCAGACATGGATCACCACCATGACCCATGGCGCCTCCCTGCCACCTCCCCCCACCCATGATGCCTCCCTCCCCACAGCTCACACTAATCTTCCCCAAACCAGCCATGGATGTCTCCAAAACCCTAGATCCTCTATGGCCACCCTTCTCCATTGGGATTTTGCTCCTGATCTCAAGGTGGAACAAAAGGTACATTCAAAATATCGATCTACGGTGCACTTCAACAGTTCTTTGGGGACCAAGGAATTTTTCTTGGTTGTTTCTTTCTCCTCAGCATCTTTCTCCCTCTTGGTGGAGTCGGTGGGTTTGGTGTTGCAATGTTGTATTGGTGGTTTGGCTTCGGGATCCAATGTCTCACAATTGAGCAAAAGGAATTTCCGATTTTTGGTGGCTTCAAATCATGTTGGACACTTCATTTATGCCCTGAAAGATCGCGTTTGGGCAAACTTTGTTTGTCACATTCGCCTATTCAAATTTCACATGGATATGCATGGGATGATTCTGATTGGCATCTTGATGATGAGTTACCAGAGGTTTTGTCCAGATCGCCTATGGACATTCGAAGTTCTTTGAGGTTTTTACATAATTCCCGAGAAGATACCGCATCTCATGCTGAGTTGGCTAAGTTTAATATCCCTAGGTTTGATCAAATGTGATTTGGAAGTTTGGATTTCATGTCAAAGGACTCAAGGGATGATCAGATCGTTCAACAAAACTTTTTGAGTTTTGGTAGCCTCTCTTCTATTAAATGTCAATCGGATTCTAAGGTGATTGGCAAACAGTTCGCTGGTTCAAATTTTAAATCTCATGCATGGCACTCTATCCCGGCTGCAAAGCTTCAGGAAATTCTAGATCTATGGCAGGTAGGATATTCTAACCAGGTGATCATATCAATCCTCGATTTGCCTCATTTACCAGACAAGGCATTTATTTTCGACAAATTAATGATATGTATTAAATGCAAAGGCCGAGGTCATCACTCCAAGAATTGCATGGATATTAGTTTTGAGAGGTACAATTCTATTTCTTTAAACCCTCAGGGTATACATGCAAATTCATCTTCAGGTTTATGGTGCAAAAAATGCTTGGCCCACAGTCATACTCATTCGGGCTGTTTGGTGGGATTGCGTTGCAAAATTTTTGGGTTGTTAGGTCATATGAGCTGGTACTGTTCTTCAGTACAAATAAATTGATGACTTGGGCTAGGAAAGACCATATAAATAAGGAATTTATGATCTCATTTAGCCCTACCATTCCATTGCGACAGTCAAATCACAACAAGCTTGGGCGTAGAAAATCGTGGGACCTGACTCAACGATGAATTAAGAGGAAACAAATTTGGATAAGCAAGAGGAAAAAAGGGGATTAGGTGCAAAACAGTGACACCTTAGACGAAAATACCCTGGACGTTTTGCCTCCTTCCTATCCTATTAGAACCGCCCCGATTCCCGAGACATGCTCCCTCCCCTATTTAGTCTACCACCCTGCAACCTCGAGAGCTCCTCCCCGTCCCAAACTCTACCACCCATCGCGAATCTCCCTGTTCTCCCATACCAGTATGTGCCGGGCGAGATGGATATCCAACAAGGTCCAGAGGGCAGGCTGCAGAGGAACATGGTGGTCGTCGATGACCCGCCACTCGATTACTCGCAGTATGCTTTGGTCATGGTGGTTCCACCCCTCGCAGATTTGCAGCGTGAAGCAATTTTGGCTGAGGTTAGACGTGTTTTGCTTGATATCATGGTGCACATACTATAGATGGAGAGCTTTATCCTTTCTGCTTGGGTTTAATCCGGTTCCATGATAGTTTAGTGCGTGATACTATGGTTAACAGAGGAGAACAACCTTAAGATGAACACACCATTTTTTATCTATTGCGTCATGATGAGGGACTGTATATGCTTAGGCATGTGATTGAGAGAGATGCTTGGGTTATGTTGCTTGGATTTCCTATGAATTATCAAACCGAGCACTACATTATCAAAGCGGTCTCGTGTTTTGGTAGATGCATGTACTGGCACCGCCCCGGTTACAAGAAATCGAGAGTGCTTGTCCGTGTGCTGATCAATGAACTTGCTTTAGTACCTTTCAGTCTGATAGTCAAAAGATTTACTAATATTAGCTGACTTGGCACATCCTGGATAGTACCTGTGTACGTGCTGAATGGTAGAAACACCAGTCCAGGGATGCAAGGGAATGAAGAAGCTCCTCCTCCAACGGGTGCGTCGTCTCATCTCGAGCAACTTCCGTTTCTGAATACTATGCAACAACAACACCACAATGCACAAGTTTGGCACCTTCAGAATGCTGCAACCGCCTGGGAGGCCCCCCCCTACTCCACCACAGCAAGGATGGGGTGTGTGGCCTGAATTGCCCCTGTTCCACCGGTTTATCAAGGGTTCAGTTACAGACAGTTCACTGGTTATGATGGGCCTTCCATGATGGATGGTATTCAAACTGCGGAATTAGGATTTGATGGTGGCCTCAGGGTTTGGAATGAGCATGTGGCGTTGATCGAGGAAGTGGCTGAAGATTTCATTCAGGGTCAGGCTGGAGGAGACTTGACTTTTACTCTAGTTAACTCACATGACATCACAATTGCGGTCCCTACTGAAGATAATTGGCTGTCCTTCATGATCCACTTGTATTGCACTGTTTTTGCACCAAGATTGGGCTGGGAAACTGCAGCGGTTGGAAATAAATCAGCTTGGAAAAGATTTGCTGATGGCCTACAAGATACTCTGCATAATCTAGTTGGAATGGCATGCTTTTCTGTCTTCCCATTTTCACCTTTTATGCCGGGAGCTAAAATTATTAGTTTCTCCGAGGAAGCTTGGAACATCTGCTGCAACTTCATTTCATGCAATCTGAGGGGTTTATTGGCAGCAAATTCTTTGGAAGTGATGGAAATGGAAAGCTACTTTGTCTTTGAAGAAGTTATCAGCCAGGATAGTAACCAGACTCTGATGGAGGTGGATGAGGCCACTTCAAGGAAGAGGCGCAGAGTGGTCACACCTCTTGATGTATCTAAAGTGAGGCGTAGTGTCAGAGCGACAATATAGAAGGGTTTTAAGGCACCTTCAATGGCAGATGGCAGGAAAAAACAATCTTATGTTAAACCACGATGCACACCAGACATTTTAGAGCACCAACTTGGTTTTGGTTCTGCAGCTGCGAAGCAGCCCCCCTCCTACGCCAATTGAAACACTCTAGTATATTGGAACCATCGCTTGTGCTATACCCCAGGAAGAACTAACCAAGGAAAAGCTTTATGCTGCTCTCAAGGGCAAGGGAAAGGACGTGGCTTCATCTCAGTAAAGCTAGCGAGTCATTCGGTTTTATCTTTTACTTTGCTTTGAAACTATCTACTTTGTTCTGAACTCTATTTGCTTCAAACCTTAATGTCGTCCCTTTTGTGGAATGTCCTTTGTTGTAATGTGTGTGGTTTAAACGCTAGTACTAAATGTGATGCACTGCGTAACAAAATTGACGAGTCGAACTGCTCAATTGTATGCTTACAAGAAATGAAAAAATCAGAGTTCGATCATTCGTATATTAGAAAATGTTGCTCGAGAAGGTTTGACAAGTTTGAATTTGTCCCTTCAGTGGGTTCTTCTGGTGGTCTCATCATTATTTGGTGAAGTAGTCAATTCTCTGAAACAAACGACACTTGGTTACTCTCAAACATTTATGGACCATGTGAAGGACCCGACAGGGATTTATTTACTCGGTGGATGGAAGGTATAAATGTTGAAGTGAATGATTTATGGCTTTTCATGGGAGACTTTAACTTCATGAGATCTTTAGACAATAGAAATCTACCAGGTGGAAATGTGGATGATATCATTAAATTTAATGAAATTATTAGTGCTTTGGCACTATTGGAAATTCCAATTAAAGGGAGGAAGTATACATGGCGTAATATGCAGCAAACTCTATTATTGGGACAACTGGATTGGTTTTTCTCCTCCCTGGAATGGATTTTGAAATTCCCAAACACTGTGGTAAAACCACTTGCTCGACCAATTTCAGACCATATTCCTTGTGTTTTATTGGTGGATATAGCTATTCCTAGATGTAAAATTTTTAGATTTGAAATTTTTTGGCCTTCACATCCGGGTTTCATGCAAGTGATTCAAGACTCTTGGCTCCTATTAAAGCAACATCTAGTGCCACTAAGATCTCTGCTAAGCTGAAAAGACTGAGATATGCTCTAAAGAGGTGGAGTAAATCAATATCTAAACTCAAACTATTAATTGAGAACTGCAATAAAATCTTATTACAACTTGATAATTTGGAGGAAATCATAATTTTATCCATTCCCGAGACAAACTTCAGACTCATTCTTAAAGCACATTTGCTAAGGTTGTTAAAATACCAAAGTGAGTATTGGAAAAAGAGATGCACTTTTCGCGGGGTAGTTCAAGGGGAGGGAAACACTAAATATTTCCAAGCTCGTGCCATTGAGAGATTGCACAGGAACTCAATCACTAAACTGTTGTTACCAGATGGTCATCTTATTGAAAATCATGAGGAAATGGTGGCTGCATTTTATGAATGTTTTAAAAATCGAATGGGTGTTTCTAATCAATTTCAGTATGACTTCGATCTTTCTGAACTAGTGCACAAATGTCAAGGTCTAAAACAACTCTCGGTCCCTTTCACCAAAGAGGAGATAGATCATGTCATAAAATTGATTCCTACTGACCGTGCACCAGGACCAGATGGATTTAACAGTCTTTTTTAAAAGTTTGTTGGGGCATTATTAAAGAAGATTTCTACCAACTTTGTCAAGACTTCCGGGAAGGTAAAGTTAACCTGAAATGTTTAAACACCTCACTCATTACCTTGATCCAGAAGAAACTGGCTCCGGAAACAGTGAACGACTATAGATCGTTATCCCTGTTAAATTGTGTGCTCAAAGTCATTACAAAGATATTAGCTGAAAGACTCCAACGTTGGATTCTAAAAATGGTTCACTGAAATCAATATGGCTTTATAAAGAGTAGGGCAATTCAAGATTACCTTGGTTGGGCATTCAATTATCTTCATTAATGCAAGCACTCTGGCAATGATATTGTCATTCTGAAACCTGCCTTTGAAAAAGTGTTTGACACTATGGAGAACGAGTTCATTTTAAAATGCTTAAATGCAAAGGGTTTGATGATAGATGGTGCAAGTGGGTAAAGACGCTGCTTGAATCGGGCTCCTCATCAATTCTTCTTAACGGTATACCCGGCAAGGAATTTAAATGCAAGCGGGGAGTGAGACAAGGGGATCCGATATCAGCTTTATTATTTGTGCTGGCGATGGATTTACTCCAATCCCTAATCAATAAAGCCTGGTCTGAAGGACTAATTAATTTGCCTATTAATCAGCCTGCATCAAGAAACTTCCCAGTTATCCAATACACTGATGACACTTTAATTGTTCTCCCTACCAATGGTGAGGATCTGGTCACAATTAAAGCGATTCTAGATTCTTATGCCCGAGCTACCGGTCTGAAAATTAATTACTCCAAGTCCCAACTAATGCCAATCAATGTGGAGGAGAAAAAAGTTTCTGACTTAGCCAGGGTGTTTGGATGTTAGGTGGGAACAATGTCGTTCATGTATCTTGGTCTCCTGCTCGGGATGACTAAACCCACGGTAAAGGATCTAGTGCCATTAGTGGACAGAATAGAGAGAAGATTGACGGGAACTGCCATTTGGCTGTCATTTGGAGAACGCGTGCAACTTATCAACTCAGCGTGCTCTTCGCTACTCTCATTTGCAATGTGTGTCCTGAAGCTACCCCTCAAACTGATTGAAATCTTCGACAGAGCTAGAAGTCATTGTTTATGGAGAAAGGAAATTGACGGAGATGCCAAAACTCATTCGCTCACTGCATGGGATCTAGTATGCCATCCTAAAAAGAAAGGAGGGCTTGGTGTCATCAACCTACAAATTCAAAACAACGCCCTGCTGATTAAATACCTCCACAAATTTATGCACAAGCATGACACTCCATGGGTCATGATTATATGGGATGCTTACTACTCTGATAAAATTCCTCCACACGCCAAACCAAACTGTGGATCTTTCTGGTGGCGTGATGTGTTCTCTTTGATGGATGTATATCATGGTATTACCACTTGTGTACTAGCGGCGGGAGACACAATTCTTTTGTGGAAGGATGTGTGGCCGGATGAACAACCTCTAATGAACATTCATGAACATTTGTTCTCTTTCACTAAGAATGAGGATATTTCTTTGGCACAGTTCTACAACAACGGTTTGCCAGAAGAAAACTTCATGCTGCCATTATCTTTGGAAGTCGGGGTGGAATTGAATGATCTACATGCAACAATGACCGGAATATCTCTGGAACAGATGGCCACGGTCGAATGGATACTATGTTGGGGAGACACAAAGTACATACCCAAAAAATAATATGATGTCATGTTCAGGAATGTACAAGCACCTCAAGTTATAACATTGATCTGGAAATCCAAGTGCATCATGAGACACAAGGTTTTTGCATGGCTAATGCTCCTTGACAGAGTAAACACCAGAGATTTATTGTGTAGACGACACTTTAATATTGGTGATGATCATAACTATCCTCTTTGTGAGCATGGAGTACTAGAAACAAGCAACCACCTCTTCTACCAATGTCCCTTTGTTGTCAGATGCTGGGAGATATTGGGTATTGACCGGGATAACCAGCTAGATATGCAAGCAAGACATGACCATTGTTTAAGGAAGTCACCACCCTAGCTTCCTGCAATATATGGAAACAGAGAAACAAAGTGGTTTTTGAAGGGCAGGTGACCACACATCTTGACTGGCTGAGGAAACTTAAAGAAAACTTTGTGATTTTAGGATGTAGAATAAATGTCCAAAGCTTGACCTTCTTGGAAGGATACAAGGAATCTCTCACAACAGTAGTAGTCTCCTCTATATAATTGTCTCTGTATATTTTTTCTCTCTTCAGGGTGGTGCCCAAAGTGGCTGGCCCCAACCCTTTTGTAATGCACTTTGTAAAACCCCCCTAATATGTTCATGTTAATCCTCAGTTAACATTTAATAAAAGCAACAGTAGGAGCCTCTCCTAATGTTTTTCCATTGTCAAAAAATATATGGATCACCACCATTTTACCGATATCGAATCTCCTAACATCCCTGTTCCATATAACCTGGTTTTCAGCGTCATAACTCGTGATATTATTCCATTGCCTGCTCCTCCTTTTTTTGATCTTGTTGCCAGTGGCGGATATAGGATAATGCATGCGGACATCATCACCTACCGGAACAATCAGAATGCTGCAGAGGGGGAGGAAGAGCCTCAGCAGTGGGACCAGTGGATGCTCGCTCCTCAGTACCCCAGCTACTATCCAGGCTTCTGATTTATTACCAAGTTAGGCCAAAAGCCTAAGCTTGGGGGAGTACGTGTTTCTCAGCGACATTACATTCATGTCCAGTAATTCCATTTGTCAGTGTTCTCACTTTTCATTGTATCATCCATGCCTAATTTTATTTTTCTTGCTTTCTTCTTGTGTGTTTGAAAAACATTAGAAAAAACAAAAAAAATTAGTTGTAGTTAGTTCAATTTCTATGCATGCTTAGTTATAATATTAAAAAGAAAATCCAAAAAGATTTCCTTGTTCTTATTTTGTTTATTGGAAGCTTTCCCGTGTAAATAGTTTTTCTCGTTTTTGCTTTTCCCTTTTATTTGCTTGTTCAAGAAAACCAAAAACTCCAAAACTATTTCAGTGTGTTTGTCTGAATTTCTTTTCTTCTTATTCGAGTTGTACTAAGGAGAAGACCACGATGAAAATGTTGAGTGGCTCTCATATAAATAACTGTTGATCTAATAAAGAGCCCATTTTACCTTGTCTTCTCCTGTTGAATATTTTTTTTGCAGATTCCAGCTTAGTCCACGACACTCTTGCACTATTATTATTTTCACATTGTTCGGTCGTGCAAGTGAAAGGCAATAATGACGATACTCGATGAACTGGCCTTGGCAGAGAGAAACTGGTATGAACTCGACTTATTCTATTTGTGTAAATATGTTTAACCTAGTATCCATGATTCAGCCCATTATGATTAAACATGTGTGCAATGACAATTAGAGATTATAGTTTCTCATGCCATGCATAAGTAGATGGGAGTGGATAATGATTTATCTTGGATATCAACATTGCGTGAAAATGATTATGATGTAGTATGATGATATGGTATCCTCCTCTGAATGTTCAAGTGGCTTGACTTGGCACATGTTCATGCATGTACTTGAATCAAAACCAACATAGCCTCTATGATATTTATGTTCATGGTGTTCATATCCTACTCATGCTAGTGTCCAATATTACTTATGCATAATGCATGTTTATGACCGTTGTTGCTCTCTAGTTGGCCACTTCTCAACCTATTTGCTAGCCTTCGCCTATACTAAGTGGGAATTCTTCTTGTACATCAAAAACCTTGAACCCAAAGTTATTCTAGATGAGTCCACCATACCTACCTATATGCGGTATTACCCTGCCGCCCTAAGTAAATTTGCATGTGTCACCTCTAAAAACATTTAAAAATATATATCCTTTTTGTGTGCCTGGATCGTTCATGGAACGACAGGAGGTGGTCGGTATCTTCCATGCTAAGCGGGTTATTCTTAGGTCGAGTGTTTATTCACTCGCCATCGCACGAGAAAAGGTGGGTAAAGGGATTCCCAGTCCCGAACTCAAAAATGAAAATAATTAAACAGAACTCCCCCGGGACTGTTGTTGGTTTGGACGGCACCTGTTGTTTCGGACAAGCCGCGGAATGTGCTTGTTGGTGGAGGGGGAGTAAACCTTTACTTTTATCGCTTGGGAACCGCCACTAGCGTGCTTAGCATGGAAGATATTGATAACTAATAGTCGTCAAGTAAATAAGAAGGGTGCATGTCTCAAAATATCATTTACCTCTGTTTTAAAAACTTGAGCTCTGGCACCTCTACAAATCACTGCTTCCCTCTGCGAAGGATCTATTTACTTTTATATTGTGTCATCACCTTCTAAAACAAGAGCTAGAACCTAAGAGCACTGCTGTCATGACTTATGCATTGTGTGCAACTAATGTTGGGTGCATCATGATTGGATCTTTTCTACCATGAATTACAATGTTTAGTCACTGCTTGAACTTTGGAGGTGGTCTGTATTTATGTTTTGCGGTCTCAAAAAGGGCTAGCGAGATACCACTATTGTCATATTATATCATGGTTGTTTTGACAACGTGTTGCTGTTTGAGATATCTTATTATTGCTCGCTAGCTGATTGTGTCATTGATATGAGTTAATATAATCTTTAAGAGTTATTGTCGGCATGGTTAGTGAAGGAAATATGCCCTAGAGGCAATAATAAAGTTGTTATTTATATTTCCTTATATCATGATAAATGTTTATTATTCATGCTAGAATTGTATTAACCGAAAACTTAGTACATGTGTGAATACATAGACAAAACAGAGTGTCACTAGTATGCCTCTACTTGACTAGCTCGTTAATCAAAGATGCTTAAGTTTCCTAGCCATAGACATGAGTTGTCATTTGATGAATGGGATCACATCATTAGAGAATGATGTGATTGACATGACCCATCCGTTATCTTAGCACTTTTATCGTTTAGTTTATTGCTAATTGCTTTCTCCATAACTTATACATGTTCCTATGACTATGAGATTATGCAACTCCCGAATACCGAAGGAACACTTAGTGTGCTATCAAACGTCACAATGTAACCGGGTGATTATAAAGATGCTCTACAGGTGTCTCTGATGGTGTTTGTTGAGTTGGGATAGATCGAGATTAGTATTTTTCACTCCGATTGTCGAAGAGGTATCTCTGGGCTCTCTCAGTACTGCACATCACTATGAGCCTTACAAGCAATGTGACTAATGAGTTAGTTGCAGGTTGATGCATTACAAAACGAGTAAAGAGACTTGCCGGTAACGAGATTGAACTAGGTATGATGATACCGACGATCAAATCTCGGGCAAGTAACATACCGATGACAAAGGGAACAACGTACGTTGTTATGCGGTTCGACCGATAAAGATCTTCATATAATATGTAGGAACCAATATGAGCATCCAGGTTCTGCTATTGGTTATTGACCAGAGTTGAATCTCGGTCATGTCTACATAGTTCTCGAACCCGTAGGGTCCGCATGCTTAACGTTTGATGACGATATGTATTGTGAGTTATGTGATTTGATGTACCGAAGGTTGTTCGTAGTCCCGGATGTGATCACAGACATGATGAGGAGTCTCAAAATGGTCGAGACATGAATATTGATATATTGGAAGGTTATGTTTGGACATCAGAAAGGTTTCAGATAGGTTTAGGCATTTTCCGGAGTGCCGGGGGGTTACCGGAACCCCCCCGGGGGGTTAATGGGCCTTCATGGGCTTTAGTGGAAGAGAGAGGAGGCGGCCAAGAGGAGGGTCGTGCCCCCCAAGCCCAATCCGAATTGGGAAGGGGGGCGGTCCCCCATTCCTTCTTCCCCTCTTCCCTTTCCTCCCCCCTCCTAGTTGGACTAGGAAAGGGGGGAACCTACTCCTAGTAGGAGTAGGATTCCCCCCTTAGGGCGCGCCCTATGAGGTCGGCCGCCCCCTCCTCCTCCTTTATATACGGGGAGGGGGCACCCCATAGACACACAAGTTGATTTCTTAGCCGTGTTCGATGCCCCCCTCCACCGATTTCCACCTCGGTTATATTGTCATAGTGCTTAGGCGAAGCCCTGCATCGGTAACTTCATCATCACCGTCAACACGCCGTCATGCTGACAAAACTCTCCCTCGGCCTCAGCTGGATCTAGAGTTTGAGGAACGTCACCGAGCTGAACGTGTGCAGATCACAAAGGTGCCGTGCGTTCGGTAGTTGATCGGTTTGATCGTGAAGACATTCGACTACATCAACCGCATTACTCAACGCTCCCGCTTTCGGTCTATAAGGGTATGTAGACACACTCTCCCCTCTCGTTGCTATGCATATCCTAGATAGATCTTGCGTGATCGTAGGATTTTTTTTTGAAATACTGCGTTCCCCAATAGTGTTATTCGAGCCAGGTCTATGCGTAGATGTTATATGCACGAGTAGAACACAAAGGAGTTGTGGGAGTGGGTATATACATATTGCTTGCCGTCACTAGTTGTTTCTTGATTCGGCGGTATTGTTGGATGAAGCGGCCCAGACCGACATTACATGACCGTGTTCATGAGACTGGTTCTACCGACATGCTTTGCACACAGGTCGCTGGTGGGTGTCAGTTTCTCCAACTTTAGTTGAATCGGATTCAATTAATAGGGTTCTTTCTAAAGATCCAAAAGCAATCACTATACCATGTTGTGGTTTTGATGCGTTGGTAAGAAGGGTTCTTGCTAGAAGCCCGTAGCAGCCACGTAAAACTTGCAACAACAAAGTAGAGGACGTCTAACTTGTTTTTGCAGGGCATGTTGTGATGTGATATGGTCAAGACGTGATTACATAAATTGTTGTATGAGATGATCATGTTTTGTAACACAGTTATCAGCAACTGGCAGGAGCCATATGGTTGTCGCTTTATTGTATGAAATGCAATCGCCATGTAATTGCTTTACTGTATCACTAAGCGGCAGCGATAGTCGTTGAAGCTATAGTTGGCGAGACGACAACGGTGCTGCGATGGAGATCAAGGTGTCAAGCTGGTGACGATGGTGATCATGACGTTGCTTTGGAGATGGAGATCAAAGGCACAAGATGATGATGGCCATATCATATCACTTATATTGATTGCACGTGATGTTTATCCTTTATGCATCTTATTTTGCTTAGTACGGCGATAGCATTATAAGATGATCTCTCACTAAATTTCAAGGTATAAGTGTTCTCCCTGAGTATGCACCGTCGCTACAGTTCGTCGTGCCGAGAGACCACGTGATGATCAGGTGTGATAAGCTCTACGTTCACATACAACGGGTGCAAGATAGTTTTGCACAAGCAGAATACTCGGGTTAAACTTGAGGAGCCTACCATATGCAGATATGGCCTCGGAACACTGAGACCGAAAGGTCGAGCGTGAATCATATGGTAGATATGATCAACATAGTGATGTTCAGCATTGAAAACTACTCCATCTCACGTGATGATCGGACATGGTTTAGTTGATATGGATCACGTGATCACTTAGATGATTAGAGGGATGTCTATCTAAGTGGGAGTTCTTAAGTAATATGAATAATTGAACTTTATTTATCATGAGCTTAGTACCTGATAGTATTTTGCATGTCTATGTTGTTGTAGATAAATGGCCCGTGCTGTTGTTCCGTTGAATTTTAATGCGTTCCTAGAGAATGTTAAGTTGAAGATGATAGTAGCAACTACACGGATTGGGTCCGTAACTTGAGGATTATCCCCATTACTGCATAGAAGAATTACATCTTGGAAGCACCGCTAGGTGCCAAACCTACTGCAGGAGCAACTCCAGTGTTATGAACACCTGGCAGAGCAAAGCTGATGACTACTCGATAGTTCAGTGTGCCATGCTTTACGGCTTAGAACCGGGACTTCAACAATGTTTTGAACGTCATGGAGCATATGAGATGTTTCAAGAGTTGAAGTTAATATTTCAAGCAAATTCCCAGATTGAGAGATATGAAGTCTCCAACAAGTTCTATAGCTGCAAGATGGAGGAGAACAGTTATGTCAGTGAACACATACTCAGAATATCTGGGTACCACAATCACTTGAATCAGCTCGGAGTTAATCTTCCGGTTGATAGTGTCATTGACAGAGTTCTTCAATCACTACCACCAAGCTACAAAAGCCTCGTGATGAACTATAATATGCAAGGGATGGATAAGACAATTCCCTAGCTCTTCGCGATGCTAAAGGCTGCGGAGGTAGAAATCAAGAAGGAGCATCAAGTGTTGATAGTCAACAAGACCACCAGTTTCAAGAAGAAGGGCAAAGGAAAGAAGGGGAACTTCAAGAAGAATGGCAAGCAAGTTGATGCTCAAGTGAAGAAGCCCAAGTCTGGACCTAAGCCTAAGACTGAGTGCTTCTACTGCAAAGGGACCAGTCACTGGAAGCGGAACTGCCCCAATTATTTGGCGGATAAGAAGGATATCAAAGTGAAAGGTATATTTGATATACATGTTATTGATGTGTACCTTACTAATGCTCGCAGTAGCATCTGGGTATTTGATACTGGTTCTGTTGCTAATATTTGCAACTCGAAACAGGGGCTATTGACAAGGTGACGATGCGCGTGGGAAATGGTTCCAAAGTCGATGTGATCGCCGTCGGCACTCTACCTCTACATCTACCTTCGGGATTAGTTTTAGACCTGAATAATTGTTATTTGGTGCCAGCGTTAAGCATGAACATTGTATTTGGATCTTGTTTGTTGCGAGACGGTTACTCATTTAAATCATAGAATAATGGTTATCCTATTTATAAGAGTAATATCTTTTATGGTCATGCACCCTTGGTGAGTGGTCTACTTTAACTAAATCTTGATTTTAGTGATACACATATTCATAGTACTGAAGCCAATATATAGGTTTAATAATGATAGTGCAACTTATTTGTGGCACTGCCGTTTAGGTCATATTGGTGTAAAGCGCATGAAGAAACTCCATGCTGATGGGCTTTTCGAATACCTTGATTATGAACCACTTGATGCTTGCGAACCATGCCTCATGGGCAAGATGACTAAGACTCCGTTCTCCGGGACAATGGAAAGAGCAACAACCTTATTGGAAATAATACATACTGATGTATGCAGTCCGATGAGTGTTGATGCTCGTGGCGGGTATCGTTATTTTCTGACCTTCACATATGATTTGAGCAGATATGGGTATGTCTACTTGATGAAACATAAGTCTGAAACATTTGAAAAGTCCAAAGAATTACAGAGTGAAGTGGAAAATCATCTTAACAAGAAAAATAAATTTCTACGATCTGATCGTGGAGGTGAATATTTGAGTTATGAGTTTGGTCTTCATTTGAAACAATGCGGAACAGTCTTGCAACTCACGCCACCTGGAACACCATAGCGTAATGGTGTGTCCGAACGTCGTAACCGCGCTTTATTAGATATGGTGTGATCTATGATGTCTCTTACTGATTTACCGCTATCGATTTGGGGTTATGCTTTAGAGACGGCTGCATTCACGTTAAATAGGGCACCACCGGAACCCGTTGAGACGACACCATACGAACTATGGTTTAGCAAGAAACCCAAGTTGTTGTTTCTTAAAGTTTGGGGCTGCGATGCTTATGTGAAAAAGCTTCAACCTGATAAGCTCGAACCCAAATCGTATAAATGTGTCTTCATAGGATACCCAAAGGAGACTGTTGGGCAAGATATTCGTTGCTAGGAATGGATCCTTTCTACAGAAGGAGTTTCTCTCGGAAGAAGTGAGTGGGAGGAAAGTACAACTTGATGAGGTAATTGTACCTACTCCCTTATTGGAAAGTCGCTAAGACACCTGCCCCATGGTGGGCGCCAACTGTTGTGGTTCTAAGTCTGACCGTAGAAAGGGGGGTATGTAGGAGGAGGCAAGATCCTAGGTACGGTGAGGTTGTGCACACAAGATTTACGAGTTCAGGGCCTTCTTAGAAGTAACAGCCCTACCTCTCGGTGCCTGGAGGCGGTCGACTGGATTATGCGTCAAGTTACAGGGGGTGCGAACCCTTGTCCCAATGGAGGGGGTGGCTTATATAGAGTGCGCCAGGACCCCGACCAGCCCACGTTACAAGGAGTTCAATGTAAATTAAGGTGAGACGTTACTGGTAACGCCAACTACAAAGACATAAATGATCATTAATGCTACGGAGTGAACGCCTGACCGTTGCCATCCTGAGTGACTTTAGATCTTCTGTACTCCGAGTGGTTTCTAGTACGGTCGAATGATGATATACTGGTCAAATGGAATTGGGTTATCCGAGTGGGATTGCAAGTCGAGTGGGTTGCACTCTGATGTGATTCCAGTCGGTGGATGCTGATGTGCTTTGAATGGCGTTGATCTTAGGGCAGTATCCTTGGGAAGGGCATCTAGGTCAGGCCTATTACCCTACCCTAGGTACATGTCATTGTCATTAGCCCCCGAATGGGTCGAGGTCCGAGGGTAGAAGAGGTTGAAGATGGTTCTGACCCAATTCGTATGCTTCGGGGGCATCTTACCGGGGTCGGCGAGCCACGCTGGAACTTCAACTTTATTTTTAGTCGCCTTGATCCATTCAGAGTTTGTCAAGTGAACTTATTCTGATATGCTTCGAGTGTTGGAGTGGTATGAAATCTTGGGTGTGATTGGTTGCACTGCCATTCCCAGACCTCACGGGATTCGAAATTTGGGGAAGCGCGTGGCACGGAGAGCGCCGCAGTAAATGGGACGGATTAGCTAGGGGCGCTTCAATCTCCGTGCCACCTTTTTTGCCATGTACCGAGCGCACGGCTGTTGTGGGATTTGACATGATCTCTCAGGCCCGCATGTCATCCACTCGGAAGCGGGCTAATAAAGGGCGCTGTGGCTGGTGTGTCTACACAGCGCACCCCATTCGTCTTCTTCTTCCTCTGCTTCACCTGGCCCTCCGCCGCTCTCGACGCCACCGCTCCAACTGTGAGCAGTCCGCGGTGATGGGCAAGGACAAGACGGTGGCCCTAGAGCGTGCCAAGAAGGTGACGGCGACGGCAAGGGTGAAGCCGAAAGGCAAGAAGACGAGTCGGGGAGGATCATCTTCGAGGTTCGGCCTGCTGCCCAGCTGGATCCAGGGTGACTATATTCACTCCATGATACAGCAGGAGGATCTGGAAGATCTGGCCGAAGGGGGCTTGATTGCCCATGGATCTTGGAGGCTGTCGGGCAACGAGACCGAGTCGCAGCCGCAGGAAGGTGAGTGCGTCCTCCTCGCTACTCACGTCGACCGTGGTTTCTCTCTGCCCCCATCCTTTCTTCCAGGGTTTTCTGAACTTTTTTGGAGCCCAACTTCATCACTTTTTGCCCAACACCATCATGTACCTTGTTGCATTTGTTTCCATGTGTGAGAATTTCCTAGGCTGTCGACCACATTGGGGTCTGTTCAAACACATCTTTACCTTTCGCTCTCAGTCTGTGAAAAAGGATAATCCGAGTGATGAGAGGACGCATGTGATCCAGATGTGTGGAGGTCTAGGTATTCAGATGAGAGGCAACAGTACTTTTCCAGCTGTGATTCTTCCCGATTCAGTTAGAGGTTGGCAATCAACCTGGTTTTATTGCAAGGACCAGCCAACTCCTGGCCAGCTGACAAGTCTTCCTCCCTTCTCGATGGAGCAAGTCCAGCAGCCCACTTCTTTGAAAGTAACTCCGACAGAGAAAGCAGAGGTGAATATGTTGGTGGAACTAGTAGTCCAATTAGTCCGCAATGACGTGACTTGTATGGACTTGCTGGAGGTGTTTCTCAGTCGACGCATCCAGCCACTCCAGGGAAACACTAAATAAAGACAAGTGTCATCCGGACTTACTTGATTGATTGAATCGAGAGATGGCCCGCGATCATCCTATGTGGATGTACTCGGGTATTGAAGACACCACTCGGATCCACCCATAGGAGGTCACCGAGGAAACGGTGGAGCAGTGGTTGCAGGGCATCACTAGAAACAAAGACAACCCCAGGGGGTCCAGGAGAGTTCTACCATTCGATGCTGACAATGAACCTGAAAAGGTCTGTTCTTTACTGCCGAGTGTTTCTTCATTCTGATTTGTAACTGTCCTTGTGCTCGACTGATGTCTATTTATTCTTTGCCTTGTAGGTTTACACCGAGATGTACTCGATGCCCAATGGAGAGCAGGATCAGGAAGGAGAGGCGAGCAGAGGTGAAAGCGGTGACCGGAAATCCGATGAAGAAGACGGGGAGGAGAGTGAGGACTCAACCGACAGTGAGGAGGTCGAATCTCCACCACACACTGAAAGGCGCTCCAAGCAGACCCATGATCTAGCAAGTATCCATGGCAAAGCGGTCGCGGACACCTTGAAGCGCACTCGGACTTCCTCCCCCATTCCAACTGAAAAGGCCCCGAAGCAACCCAAGGTTGCGGCTTCCAAACCTCGGAAGAACCTGCCTAAGATCAAGGTTGATGTTCCTATCACCTCCTAGTAAGCGTTTTGTTTTCTCTCTTTATTCAAGAGCCTCTTAAGTAGCTGTCGACTCGTTTTCTTGCTTGACCGAGTGAGTTCGGAAACTTGCTGCTACTTCTGGGACTTCCATGGATATTTATAGAGATGAAGACGATGCGGAAATGGAAGATGCGGCCATGTCCAAAGCAGGTATGACTCTGCCATCTTGCCTCCATTTTGTCAATTAATTTGTAGGTCGACTGATATCTTACGGTCGAATCTATTGCAGCGCCGCAACATGTGATTGAACTTCCAGATGACGATGAAGACATGCCCCAGAGGCCTACGAGAAGGAGAGGCGGGAGCTCGTGCACAAGGGCGCCAGCCGGCAAAATAGCTCAAACAACATCAGTGCTCGAACCGGTGATCCAGCAGTCCGGAGACCTCAATCGGGCCTCTGTCACTTTTGCCGATCCTGTGTCGACTGAACGTCCTTGAGCGTCGACTGCTCGAGATCCTGCTTCATCTGTACCACTCCATACTTCAGACCCTTAGACTACTGCGACTATTCCACCATCTCTGCTATTCGTCATCCATCATGTCCAGGAGGATCAGGCGAGCACTGCTAAAGAGGCTATATGCCAAGCAGGCCTTATGATGGAGAGGATGAAGACGGTGTGTGAGACCAGTCAAGCTGCCTATGACGCCAGTGCAGCTCTCCAAACCAACGTCTAGGTTAGTTGATTTCTGACTGATCTTCTAGCTTGACACTTGAAAACTGTTGCTTTATTATTCTTAAGATGTCCATGGATGAGCGTTTTCAAACCTTTTCAAACTTTATGTGCATCTGTCATGAGTCTGCATCTGTTCACCCACTGGGTGCCTTCTTTTACTTTCCAACCTTGTTCACTTGATTCGACTTTGTCTCACTGAGTGAACTTTCAAATCAGTGGGGGCACGCAGAGTGCACCTACTGGGTGTAGTCCCCGAGACTCTCGTCGTATGTTTGATTCAGCAGGGGTCTTAGATCTTATTTATAATATATCCACTCGGCCTTGAACGGATCCCATCGAGTGAACTCTTAAACCAGTGGGGGCACGCCAAGTGCACCCACTAGGTGTAGTCCCAGAGACCGCGATCGACTGCGGGCAGTCGGCGGGGGTCTGAGAATCAATGTTGAAGTTGCTTTTCTCTTTTTGGGGGGGGGCAACTGGACTGACCAAGTTGAGTACCGAGCCGAACCAGTGGGGGCACGCCAAGTGCACCCACTGGGTGTAGTCCCCGAGACTACTGTTGGATGTTTGATTCTGCAGTAGTCTTAGAACTCTTTTTGTTGTAATATCCTGAACTTGTACTTCATCACTCGGGGGCAAGTAATCTTCGTTTCTGTCGACTAACATATCTTATTCACTGACTTCAGAAATCCTGTGAGCTCATATCTCAATTTGCTGAATTTGAGAGGAAGCAGATCCAGCTCAATCTTGATCTCGACTTGGCCAAGCAGAACTTGCAGAAGGCTAAGGACGAAACAACCGGTATGGAAGGTAAAAGCTTGCCGACTGTGAGATTGGATTGTCTCCTGTGCCATCTTTCCTTTCTTCTTTCTGAACCGAGTCTTGTTATTTTTTAGAGAAAATGAGGCAGGCCCTGGTACAGAAGGACCTTTATCTTGCAGTAGCACAGAAAGAGGCGCAAGAGAAAATAACACTCGCCGACAAGAAGCTGGCTTTAGTCGGGAAGTTAGAAGAACATAACGCCAAGCTGAAGACTACTCTTGATGAAGCCAATAAAGAAGTGACACATCTGAAGAAGGACAAGGGAGCCCTGAACGACAAGATTGAAGATCTCTCTCGGAAGAGGGACGAGCTGGAGATTTATCTGGGGGGGGGGATTTGCCAAGAAGTTGTTTCTTATGCTTGAAGGTATTTTCTCCTGCTCTACTGGTTTCTCTTGTCAGTTGTTGATTCTTCATACAGCTCTTCAACTCATTATTTTGTTGTGTTGTGCAGAATTTTGCCAAAACTTCGAAGAAGAGACTGGGGGATTGAAACGAGCTTGGACCCCATCAACTCTCCTGTTAAGGATGATGCTGCCATCAACGTACTCCAACTGGAATCTCGCCTTGCCAGCGTCGTGGACTATCTGGCTTGTCTGAAGGTGGAGGTTTCATGAGTCGACGTGGAGCTCTAGCCAAAGGAGAGATTCTAGAATGACCTCGAGTCTCTGATGACTCAACTCAACGAGATCCCTGGTCGAGTGCAAGCATGGAAGAAGTCATCCGCATGATGTGGTGCTGATGTGGCTCTGTCTCTGGTTCGCGTCCATTTCAAAGAGGCCAAGGAGGAGAAGCTAGCAGCGCTCAAGGTTGCCAACACCAAGCATCTCCAATTCCAGTCCTTCATGGACACCTTCATTGAAGCAGCCACTCACATTGCGAACTGAATTGACCTGGACGAGTTTGTCGAGCCTGCCAGCCCTCCTCCTGTGGAGTGAACAAACTTTATGCCTTAATTAAATTTGCCTCGAAATGCTGTGTGATTTTGTAACCGTTAAAACTCCTTCGGCCCTGATGCCCGAGCACTTTTATTTGCGGTTCTGAACCTCGCAAGACTTATCTGGACTTAGCTTTTCTTTGAATATGTTTGCCTTCACCTTTGCTGCTTTTGAATCCTCTAACTCCGAGTGAAACTTGATTCTTCACTCGGAACTGCCATTGAATTTCTGATGTAGCTCTGACGAAAGGGTTGTGGGCATGAGCATTAGGTGCTACACACACCTATGCCTCTTCGTCTTCGTAGATCAGGATGGAGCATACATCGTACTTGTGACGTAGCTCTTTCGAGTGGGTTGTGGACAAGAGCACTAGGTGCTATGCACGACCTGCACTTCGTCGTCCTTGCGGATCGGGTTGGAGCGCACATTGTACTTGTGACGTAGCTCCGTCGAGTAGGTCATGGACAAGAGCACTAGGTGCTGTGCATGACATGCACTTCGTCATCCTTGCGGATCAGGATGGAGCGCACATTGTACTTGTGACGCAGCTCCGTCGAGTGGGTCATGGACAAGAGCACTATGTGCTATGCACGACCTGCACTTCGTCGTCCTTGTGGATCGGGATGGAGCGCACATTGTACTTGTGACACAGATCCGTCGAGTGGGTCATGGACAAGAGCACTAAGTGTTGTGCACGACCTGTACTTCATCGTCCTTCCAGATCGGGATGGAGTGCACGTTGTACTTGTGACTCGGCCACTAGGAGTGGTTTTTAACTTAGGCGAGTTCGAGACTGCAGCTAAGCCTCCGAGTGAGAGGGTTGCTCTTCACTCGGTAGGATTTTTAAAACTTAGGCGAGTACGGGACTACAGCTACCCCCGAGTGGGAGGATTGCTCTCCACTCTGTAGGATTTTAGAAACTTAGGCGAGTATAGGACTGCAGCTAAGCCCCCGAGTGGGAGGATTGATCTCCTCTCGGTAGAATTTTAGAAACGTAGGCGAGTATGGGACTACAGCTAAGCCCCCGAGTGGGAGGATTGCTCTCCACTTGGTAGGATTTTTGAAACTTAGGCCAGTTCGAGACTGCAGCTAAGCCCTCGAGTGGGAGGATTGCTCTCCACTTGGTAGTAT
>NC_041382.1:507946526-508005118 GCF_002162155.2 Triticum dicoccoides | reverse complement strand
ACTTGGTAGTATTTTTGAAACTTAGGCGAGTACGGGACTGCAGCTAAGCCCCCAAGTGGGAGGATTGCTCTCCACTCGGTAGGATTTTAGAAACTTAGGCGAGTACGGGACTGCAGCTAAGTCCCCGAGTGGGAGGATTGCTCTCCACTCAGTAGGATTTTTGAAACTTAGGCGAATCAGGTTCGCGGATAAGCCCCCGAGCGAGAGGATTTCTCACCACTTGGAGTAGTTTTGAAACTTAGGCTAATCAGGTTCGCGGCTAAGCCCCCGAGTGAGAGGATTGCTCACCACTCGGAGTAGTTTTGAAACTTAGGTGAATCAGGTTCGCAGCTAAGCCCCCGAGTGGGAGGATTGCTCACCACTCGGAGTAGTTTTGAAACTTAGGCGAATCAGGTTCGTGGCTAAGCCCCCTAGTGAGAGGATTGCTCACCACTCGGAGTAGTTTTGAAACTTAGGCGAATCAGGTTCGCGGCTAAGCCACCCACAAGTTTTTTTGAACACATGCATATGCAGCAACGATCATTTAAGAGACTGTAAAACTATGTCTTTGATTATCAATCTAAAAGGTACTTCTTATTTTATCTCATCAGTCTGAATGTTCAAGTATGAAAATGGCAGAGCAGCTCCGCATTCCAAGCGCGTGGCTCGTCTTTCTTTTGTTCCACATTGTAGAGGTGATACGCTCCATTGCGGAGCACCTTGGTGATGATGAAGGGACCTTCCCAAGCAGGAGCAAGCTTGTGGGGCTGTTGTCGATCCACTCGGAGAACAAGGTCTCCTTCCTGAAATGCTCGACCTCTCACGTTTCTGGCATGGAATCGATGGAGGTCTTGTTGATAAATGGTCGACCGGATCAAGGCCATCTCCCTTTCTTCTTCCAGAAGGTCAACAACATCTTGCCGAGCCTACTCTGCTTCAGCTTCTGAGAAAAGTTCCACTTGGGGCGCATTGTGAAGCAAATCGCTTGGCAGCACGGCTTCAGCCCCATAGACCATGAAGAAGGGAGTCCGACCAGTTGACCGATTTGGTGTTGTTCTCAACCCCCAAAGGACTGATGGTAACTCGTCCACCCCAGCACTTGCTGCATGCTTGAGGTCATGCATCAACCGGGGTTTCAGCCCTTGGAGGATTAAACCATTTCTCTGCGTAGTCGACCTGAGTTCCTTGGGAGGCGCATAATGCTCTGAATTCATCAGAATCAAAGTTGGAGACATTATCTATGATAATACTATGAGGGACTCCATATCTGAATGTCAGCTCTCTGATGAAACTAATGTCAGTGCTTGAATCTAGATTCTTAATAGGTTTGGCTTCGATCCATTTAGTGAACTTGTCGACTGCCACAAGCAAATGAGTGAAACCGCTCCTGCCGGTCCTCAGAGGTCTGACCATATCCAATCCCCAAGCAGCAAATGGCCAGACAAGTGGAATGATCATCAAGGCTAATGTAGGTTTGTGGGATATGTTGGAGTACAACTGACAACCCTCACACTTGTCGACTATTTCTTTTGCCACATTTGCTCGCGGCCAGTAAAAACTCGCTCGGTATGCTTTGGCCACGATTGTCCGAGAGGACACATGGTCACCACAAGTCCCCGAGTGAATATCATTGAGAATCTTTCGACCTTCTTCTGGTGTGATGCATCGCTAAGCAACTCCAATAACACTCTCTCTGTAAATTTGTCCACTTATCATATTAAAGGCTTTGGATCATCAGACAATCTGACGGGCCTCATCTTCATCTTCCGGAAGCTCCTTCCTAAGAAGATATAAAATATATGGCAATGTCCAGTCGGGAGTGACGACTAAAACCTCCATGATCAGGTCGACCACGGTTGGGATTTTGACTTCAATTGGATCCGTAGAACTTTTTGGTTGTGGAGGCTCTTCTGTGAAGGGATTCTCTTGAACTGACAGAGTGTGTAGATGCTCCAAAAACACATAGCTAGGAATAGGCTCGCGCTTGGAACCTATCTTCGCCAGGTCATCAGCTGCTTGATTCTTGATACGGGGTATGTGGTGAAGCTCTAACCCTTCGAACTTCTTTCCCAACTTCCTCACTGCATTGCAATAGCTGGTCATGGCCGGACTCCTGATGCCCCACTCCTTCATTACCTGATTCACCACTAAATCTGAGTCGCCGTAAACCATTAGGCGATGGACGCCGAGTGTAACAGTCATACGCAACCCGTACAGAAGTGCCTCATATTCGGCTTTGTTGTTGGATGAATCAAAGTGAATCTGGAGAACATAACTGAGTTTGTCACCTCGCGGGGACACCAGGACTACTCCAGCACCAGGACCATTCAACATCTTGGACCCATCAAAGAACATAGTCCAATGCTCTGAGTGAATCTGAGTCGGTTATTGCTGTTCGATCCACTCGGTGAGGAAATTTGCAATTGCCTGGGACTTGATTGCTTTTTTGCCTCGAACTTGATATCCAACGGAAGAAGTTCAATCGCCCATTTTGCCACTCGACCAGTTGCATCTCTGTTGTTCAGAATTTTAGATAATGGAGCATCACTAACGACTGAAACCAAGTGGTCAGAGAAATAATGTGCAACTTTCTTGTGGTCAAATAAATTCCATAAACAAGCTTCTGATAATGCGGGTATCTCTGCTTGGACGGAGTCAATACTTCAGAAATATAGTACACGGGTGTTGAACTCTGTAGGCTTTGCCTTCTTCTTCCCGCTCGACCGTGAGCACAGTGCTGACAACTTGTCCCGTGGTTGCAATATACAACAGTAGAGGCTCTTTGCTGACTGGGGTTGCAAGCACCGGCTGGGTGGAAAGCAGGGCTTTGAGCTCTACAAACGTGCTTCAGCTTCCGGAGTCCACTCAAACTTGTCAAACTTTTTCATCAGTCGGTAAAGAGGCAATGCCTTTTCACCGAGGTAGAAATGAATCAACTCAAAGCAACTAAACAACCAGTAAGCTTCTGAACATCGTTCACACGCACATGGCGTTTCATTCGGAGGATTGCACCAACTTTCTCTGGGTTTGCATCGATCCCTCGTTCGGAAATGAGAAAACCGAGTAACTTTCCTCTTGGGACTCTGAATGTGCACTTTGACGGATTAAGCTTGATATCATATCTTCTCAGATTGGCAAAGGTTTCGTCGAGGTCAGTCAGTAAGTCAGAACCTTTACATGACTTGACCACAATGTCATCCATGTATGCTTCTACATTCCGACTGATTTGAGTGAGCAGGCACTTCTGAATCATGCGCATGAATCTGGCACCAGCATTCTTGAGACCAAAGGGCATGGTAACATAGCAAAAGCACCTGAAAGGGGTGATGAAAGCTATTTTTATTTCGTCGCGGCCATACGGTCGGATCTGATGGTACCCGGAATAAGCATCCAAGAAAGACAAACGCTCACATCCCGCAGTCGAGTCGACAATTTGATCGATGCGGGGTAGAGGGAAATGATCTTTCGGGCAGGCCCGATTGATATGCTTGAAGTCGATACCCATGCGAAGTGAATCATCTTTCTTGGGGACCATGACAACATTGGCGAGCCACTCGGAGTGGTATATCTCGCGGATGAACTCAACAGCCAGAAGCCGAGCCACCTCTTCCCCAATTGCCTTCCTCTTCTCCACGGCGGACCGACAGAGATACTCTTTGACATGTTTTGCTTTCGGGTCGACTCGCAAATGGTGCTCAGCCAATCCTCTAGGTACACCTGGCATGTCAGAAGGCTTCTATGCAAAGATGTCCCAGTTCTCACAGAGGAACTGGATGATCGCTTCTTCCTATTTGTTGTCGAGTGTTGTTGAGATATGAGTCAGAGCAGCATTAGGATTGGTCAGGTAAATGTGAACTTGCTTTGTTTCACCAGACGACTGAAATGAAGATTCTGAAGCAGGCTTCTTATCACGTAACAAATCACTCAGATCTGCGTTCTTCTGGTATTCTTGCATTTCCACTACTGCCATCTGTTCATCGGCAATCTTCAAGCCCTTCTGGAAACACTCCTCTGCTCTCTGCCGATTACCAGTGATCACACCCTTGGGACCAGGCATCTTTATCTTGAGGTATACATAACATGGTCGAGCCATGAAGCGGGCATATGCAGGCCTGCCCAGAATAGCCCAGAATAGCACGATAAGCACTGTGAAAATCCACAACTTCAAATGCCAACTTTTCTTTGCAGTAATTCTTTGAATCACCGAAAACCACGTCAAGAGTGATATGGCTGAGTGAATTAGCTTTCTTCCCAAGGATGACACCATGGAACTGCATATTGCTTTCACTGAGATTGGACATCGGGATGCCCATCTCTCGGAGAGTCTCAGCATACAAAATGTTCAAGCCACTGCCACCATCCATCAGAACTTTGGTCAACCAAGTGCCCCCAATGACTAGGTCGACCACCAACGCTTGCTGCCCTGGGGTAGCAACGCGTGCCGGATGGTCAGATTGGTCAAATGTAATGGGAGGTTTAGACCACTTCAAATATGTGGGCGTTGCTGGGGCAACCATGTTTACTTCTTTGTTGATGACTTTCAGTCGATTTTTGCTCTCAACGTCAGCAAATATCACCAAAGTGGCATTAATATTGGGGAAACCATCATCCTCATCTTTGTCTTCATCCTTTATTAGATTCCTTCTCTTTCCCACTAGGCTGGCCCTCTCGGAATTGCTGGATAAGGAGTCGACACTGTCGAGTGCTATGCTTGGGATAAATCAGGTTCCCCTCTTCATCCTTCTTGGTGTGTGTATGAAACGGCAAATCTAGCACATCATTTCCTACTTGATCTTTTCACTTTCTTGGGGATCCATGGCCCCTTAGGCTTTCCCTTGGACTTTCCTTGGGTTACAACTGCGGTTTCACCAGGACATGCGGGCTTGGCTTTGTGCTTCTATTTCCGACTGGAATATCCTCCTCCCGTGTCTTGGGCGACTGATTTGTTCTTGCCACTACGAAGTCGGTCTTCTTCTTTTCCATTAGCGTACCGAGTAGCTATTTCCATCACCCGGGCCAGGGTCATATCTCTTGTCCGACCGAATTTCACGTTAAGCTCTCTATACCGAACGCCCTCCTTGAAGGCGCAAACTGCCTGGTGTTGCGACACATTTTCCACTGTATGATGCAAAGTGGTCCATCTCTGGATATAATCCCTTAAAGTTTCATTCGGTTTCTGAACGTAATGTTGCAATTCAGTCAGCCCGGCGGGCCACTTGCAGGTGCCCTCAAACGTACTAACGAACACTTGGGCTAACTCTTCCCAACTGAATATACTGCCAGGAGCCAACTGATTCAACCAAGCCCTGGCTGACCCTTCCAACATCAGAGGAAGATGTTTCATGGCTACATCATCATTACCACCACCAATCTGTACAGCCACTCGGTAGTCCTCCAGCCAAGTGTCAATTTTGTATTCACCGGTAAACTTACTTACCCCAGTCGCCAACCTGAAGTTGGGAGGGATTTCCGTGGCCCTGATGGCTCTGCTGAAACATTCAGGTCCAGATACATGCACTCGGCTGCTTGTTGGACGATCTCTATCATGTCCTTCTGTAAGCTCTATTCCGGTCGACTAGACCCTGTACCAAAATTGACCTTGCATCAAATCCGGGTTCTCTGGGGTCGACTGGAAGTCTTAGCTCTTCACCATATGGATGCCTGCCATCATGTTGCTGGGGTGCATACGATCCGCCCCTCTGACGGGGCGTGGGCACTCGACAGCGGTCTTCACGGCCGAACCGATGATCATATTGCTCGTGATTCAGAATCACGTACTGCTCTTGACGGTGCCCATGTCCCTCACGCCACAGAGGAGATCTTGGGCTGTGAGCCGACTGGACTGTATCCGCCACTACATACCTGCTGTGGATCCTGTTGTGAGACTGAGATACGGTTGTGTTCTGATCTCCTGCTGCCCGGAGCAACCCTCGAATCTGCAACAAACCCCTTCCAACCTCTGATTGGGACGGCTGAATCGATTATGCTATACGGGCAGCAGCTGTAAGATTATGAATCGGAGTGCGGTATACTTGAGGTTCAGGCGGGAACAATTGTTGCTATCGTCGACTGGACCCAGGGATCTGACGTTGAGCACATTCGTCGAGTGAATACTGAAGGTTCTCCAGCCGTGCGTGCTCAGCCAAAGTGGCCAGGTGCGGAGCCTCCAAGGCCCGAGCCTCGGAGGTCTCCCCGGCGATGGGAGTGTGGAGTGCCTCCATGTTGCGATGGTGCAGTTCATCCTTCTGTTGCGAAGTGAGGGCTTCGGGATGGTATTCCTCGTGAACATGCGATGGGTCACCGCCGCCATCGCCGCCATCACCGCAACGAAAACCAGGCGGGCTGCACGGTGTGTCGACCATCAGGACTTCTGCCGCAGGGTTGCTACTGTCATACTCGGATAGGGTCTTGACGGAGCCAGTCGACAGGTCTAAAAGCCCGTACTGAGATTTGTCGGGCTCGATTGCCGTGACTTGAGGGGTGGTCGACTGACGAGCCACTGCGTACTTGACCCACCGCTGAAGCCGCGATCGACTGGATCACTTGCGACGGCGAGCAGTGGGAAGCGAAGATGTTGTGGGATCCGGCCGATACTAGGTCGACGGCTACCGTAGAAGGATGCCGCGGACGCACGCGCGGAAGTGTGTCGCCTCGCAGATGGGGAGCCCCTCGACATCGAGAGGGGCCCCTTGGAGCCAGGCAGAGTCGTCGGCGACGGAAACGAGCACGCCGAGACGGATCTCGCGGCCCTCAGCCAAACCACCGCAGGAAACCATGATGATGGGGCCGGAAAAGAATGCAACCTCACCGGAAGTCTTTAAGACACCTGCCCCACAGTGGGCGCCAACTATCGTGGTTCTAAGTCTGACAGTAGAAGGGGGGTACGTAGGAGGAGGCAAGATCCTAGCTACGGTGAGGTTGTGCACGCAAGATTTACGAGTTCAGGCCCTTCTCAGATGAAGTAACAGCCCTACGCCTCGGTGCCCGGAGGCGGTCGACTGGATTATGCGTGAAGTTACAGGGGGTGCGAACCCTTGTCCCAGTGGAGGGGGTGGCTTATATAGAGTGCGCCAGGACCCTAGCCAGCTCATGCTACAAGGATTTCAATGTACATTAAGGTGAGACATTACTGGTAACACCAAAAATAAAGACATATAAATGATCATTACCGCTACGAAGTGAACGCCTGACTGTTGACATCGTAAGTGACTTTCGATCTTCTATACTGCGAGTAGTTTCTAGTAGGGTCGAATGATGATATACTGGTCGAATGGAATTAGGTTATCCGAGTGGGATTATAGGTTGAGTGGGTTGCACTCTGAGGTGATTCCAGTCGGTGGATGCTGCTGTGCTTTGAATGTCGTTGATCTTAGGGCAGTGTCCTTGGGAAGGGCTTCTAGGTCAGGCCTATTACCCTACCCTAGGTACATGTCATTGTCACATGGGAAATGGTTCCAAAGTCGATGTGATCGCCGTCCGCACTCTACCTCTACATCTACCTTCGGGATTAGTTTTAGACCTGAAAAATTGTTATTTGGTGCCAGCGTTAAGCATGAACATTATATCTAGATCTTGTTTGATGTGAGACGATTATTCATTTAAATCAGAGAATAATGGTTGTTCTATTTATATGAGTAATATCTTTTATGGTCATGCACCCTTTATGAGTGGTTTATTTTTACTAAACCTTGATAGTATTGATACACATATTGATAGTATTGAAGCCAAAAGATATAAGTTTAATAATGATAGTGCAACTTATTTGTGGCACTGCCGTTTAGGTCATATTGGTGTAAAGCGCATGAAGAAACTCCATGTTGATGGTATTTCAGAATCACTTGATGCTTGCGAACCATGCCTCATGGGCAAGATGACTAAGACCCCGTTCTCCGGAACTATGGAACGAGCAACAGACTTATTGGAAACTATACATACTGATGTATGCGGTCCGATGAGTGTTGATGCTCATGGTGGGTATCATTATTTTCTGACCTTGACATATGATTTGAGCAGATATGGGTATGTCTACTTGATGAAACATAAGTCTGAAACATTTGAAAAGTTCAAAGAATTTCAGAGTGAAGTGGAAAATCATTGTAACAAGAAAAGTAAATTTCTACGATCTGATCGTGGAGGTGAATATTTGAGTTATGAGTTTGGTCTTCATTTGAAACAATGCAGAATAGTTTCGCTACTCACGCCACCTGGAACACCACAACGTAATGGTGTGTCCGAACGTCGTAACCGCACTTTATTAGATATGGTGCGATCTATGATATCTCTTACTGATTTACCGCTATCGTTTTGGGGTTATACTTTAGAGATGGCTGCATTCACGTTAAATAGGGCAACATCAAAACCAGTTGAGACAACACCATATGAACTATGGTTTAGCAAGAAACCCAAGTTGTCGTTTCTTAAGTTTGGGGTTGTGATGCTTATGTGAAAAAGCTTCAACCTGATAAGTTCAAACCAAAATCGGAGAAATGTGTCTTCATAGGATACCCAAAGGAGATTGTTTGGTACGCCTTCTATCACAGATCCGAAGGCAAGATATTCGTTGCTAAGAATGGATCCTTTCTAGAGAAGGAGTTTCTCTCGAAAGAGGTGAGTGGGAGGAAAGTAGAACTTGATGAGGTAATTGTACCTGCTCCCTTATTGGAAAGTCGCTAAGACACCTGCCCCACGGTGGCGCCAACTGTCATGGTTCTAAGTCTGACAGTAGAAAGGGGGTACATAGGAGGAGGCAAGATCCTAGCTACGGCGAGGTTGTGCACACAAGATTTACGAGTTCAGGCCCTTCCCAGAAGAAGTAACAACCCTATGTCTCGGTGCCCGGAGGCGGTCGACTGGATTATGCGTGAAATAATCGGGGGTGCGAAAGCTTGTCCCAGTGGAGGGGGGTGGCCTATATAGAGTGCTCCAGGACCCCAGCCAACCCACGTTACAAGGAGTTCAATGCACATTAAGGTGAGACATTACTGATAACACCTACAATAAAGACATATAAATTATCATTAAAGCTACGGAGTGAACGCCTGACCATTGCCATCCTGAGTGACCTTATATATTTTGTATTCCGACTGGTTTTTAGTACGGTGCTAACAAAGTGTGTAAGCTCCAGCGATCCATTTATGGACTGGTGCAAGCATCTCAGAGTTGGAATATATGCTTTGATAGTGTGATCAAAGCATATGGTTTTATACATACTTTTGGAGAAGCCTGTATTTACAAGAAAGTGAGTGGGAGCTCTATAGCATTTCTGATATTATATGTGGATGACATATTGTTGATTTGAAATGATACTGAATTTCTGAATAGCATAAAAGGATACTTGAATATGAATTTTTCAATGAAAGACCTCGGTGAAGCTACTTATATATTGGGCATCAAGATCTATAGAGATTGATCAAGACGCTTAATTGGACTTTCACAAAGCACATACCTTGATAAAAAATTTAAGAAGTTCAAAATTGATCAAGCAAAGAAAGGGTCCTTGCCTGTGTTACAAGGTGTGAAATTGAGTCAGACTCAATGCCCGACCACTTCAGAAGATAGAGAGAAAATGAAAGTCATTCCCTATGCTTCAGCCATAGGTTCTATCATGTATGCAATGCTGTGTACCAGACCTGATGTGTGCCTTGCTATTTGTTTAGCTGGGAGGTACCAAAGTAATCCAGGAGTGGATCACTGGACAGCGATCAAGAACATCCTGAAATACCTGAAAAGGACTAAGGATATGTTTATCCTTTATGGAGGTGAAAAAGAGCTCGACTTAAATGGTTACATCAATGCAAGCTTTGACACTGAACCGGATGACTCTAAGTCACAAACCAGATACGTATTTTAATTGAATGGTGGAGCTGTCAGTTGGTGCAGTTCTAAGCAGAGCGTAGTGGCGGGATCTACCTGTGAAGTGGAATACATATAGCTGCTTCGGAAGCAGCAAACGAAGGAGTCTGAATGAAGGAGTTCATATTCGATCTAGGTGTAATACCTAGTGCATCGGGTCCAATTAAAATCTTTTGTGACAATACTGGTGCAATTGCCTTGGCAAAGGAATCCAGATTTCACAAGAGAACCAAGCACATCAAGAGACGCTTAATTTCCATCCGTGATCAAGTCAAGGAAGCAGACATAGAGATTTGCAAGATACATACGGATCTGAATGTTGCAGACCCGTTGACTAAGCCTCTCTCATGAGCAAAACATGGTCAACACCAAGACTCCATGGGTGTTAGAATCATTACAATGTAATCTAGATTACTGACTCTAGTGCAAGTGGGATACTGAAGGAAATATGCCCTAGAGGCAATACTAAGGTCGTTATTTATATTTCCTTTTATCATGATAAATGTTTATTATTCATGCTAGAATTGTATTAACCGGAAACTTAGTACATATGTGAATACATAGACAAAACAGAGTGTCACTAGTATGCCTCTACTTGACTAGCTCGTTAATCAAGGATGGTTAAATTTCCTAGCCATAGACATGAGTTGTCATTTGATGAATGGGATCACATCATTAGAGAATGATGTGGTTGACATGACCCATCTGTTAGCTTAGCACTTTGATTGTTTAGTTTATTGCTAATTGTTTTCTCCATAAGTTATACATGTTCCTATGACTATGAGATTATGCAACTCCCGAATACTGGAGGAACACTTAGTGTGCTATCAAATGTCACAACATAACTAGGTGATTATAAAGATGCTCTACAGGTGTCTCTGATGGTGTTTGTTGAGTTGGCATAGATCATGATTTGGATTTGTCACTTTGATTGTCGGAGAGGTATCTCTGGGCCCTCTCGGTAATGCACATCACTATGAGCCTTGCAAGCAATGTGACTAATGAGTTAGTTGCGGGTTGATGCATTACGGAATGAGTAAAGAGACTTGCGGTAATGAGATTGAACTAGGTATGAAGATACCGACGATCGAACCTCGGGCAAGTAACATACCGATGACAAAGGGAATGATGTATGTTGTCATTATGGTTTGACCGATAAAGATCTTCGTAGAATATGTGGGAACCAATATGAGCATCCAGGTTCTGCTGTTGGTTATTGACCGGAGAGGTGTCTCGATCATGTCTACATAGTTCTCGAACCTGTAGGGTTCGCACGCTTAACGTTCGATGACGATTTGTATTATGAGTTATGTGTTTTGGTGACCGAAGATTGTTCGGAGTCCTGGATGAGATCACGGACATGACGAGGAGTCTCGAAATGGTCGAGAGGTAAATATTGATATATTGGATGAAAGTATTCGGACACCGGAAGTGTTTTGGAATGTATCAGGTACGTATCGGAGTACCGGGGGGGCTACCGGAACCCCCGGGGGAAGATATGGGCCATAGGAGGGAGGCAAGGCAGCCCACAAGGGGTGGCGCACCCCCCAATGGAAGAAGTCCGAATTGGACTAGGGGGGGGGATGACGCCCCCCTTTCCTTCTTCTCCTCCTTCTCCTTCCCCCTTTCCCCTTTCGGTAAAAGGAAAGAGGGGGGGGGGAATTGGACTAGGAGTCCAACTGGGACTCCTCCCACTTGGCGCGCCCCTAGGCCAGCCTCCTCCCCTATCCCCCTTTATATACGGGGGTGGGGGACACCTCTAAGACACATCAATTGTTCTTAGCCATGTGCGGTGCCCTCCTCCACCGTTTACTCCTCCGGTCATATTGTCGTAGTGCTTAGGCGAAGCCCTAGCGGATCACTTCACCCTCACCGTCACCACACCATCGTGCTGACAAAACTCTCCCTCAACACTTTGCTGGATCAAGAGTTCGAGGGACATAATCGAGTTGAACGTGTGCAGAACTCGGAGGTGTCATACGTTCAGTACTTGATCGGTTGAATCGAGAAGACGTTCGACTACATCAACCGCGTTAAACTAATGCTTCCGCTTTCGGTCTAAGAGTGTACGTGGACACACTCTCCCCCTCTCATTGCTATACATCTCCTAGATAGACATTGCGTGATCGTAGCAATTTTTTTGAAATTGCATGCTACGTTCCCCTAAAAATACGCCGTCTATTCCAAAATAAGTGTCTCAAATTTATGCCAACTTTTGTACAAAGTTGCACTAAAGTTGACACTTATTTTGGAACAGAGACAGTTATAGAAAAAATCATCCATGCAGTCCCTAGGCCTTGAACCCTAAACCCTAACCATGCTTTAATTTTCCGGTGAGGTTGAACCTTCCGAAGGAATGAAGTTTGCAACCCTTTGACCATCGGATCATTTTGTGATGTTTCACTAAAATCGAGCTAAGCATCCCTATGGAAAATAAATTGAAGTGTGATTAGAATAAGACTAGCGGGACTAGTTTTTATGAGACATAAACTCATCAATAATATAGTAGAATCCAGTAGAGGTATGTGTGGGGCAAAGAAGTAGAGTAATATCCACATGGAGCAATGTGGGCAGCTGGGGCAGTGGTGCAAGCCGGCTGTAAAGGAAGTTGTACCTGAGGGATGTCGGGATGTAGCTAGCTTAGAGGAGGGCGAGGGTGGCGGCAACTTCCCACGTCGTGACAGTGAGCAAGGGGTGAAGGCAACCGCACCAGCTTTGTGAGAGAGAACGGCGGGGACCCCAGATCGGGACGCGCCGACAATGGGTTTTCGCCATCGGCGACGGCGACCGCATGTACACAAAGCATCCACCCCTTCCCCTGGCGGACGTGATCCACCAGTATGTTGGAGATGTGGCCACAGTCATTTTGTGCGAGAGAGTGTGAAGAGAGCAACCCCAGCAAGCAACCATGTAGGCTCCTAGCTATGTATATAGTGGAGCGGTTTCTTTTTTCTCCATATGAACCTATTTATACTGCGTACGCGCCATTGAAGAAAAAACTTCATTTATAAATAACGCGGCACCATTCATGTGTGGTTCTCGACCCTCCATTAAGTGAGTAACTACTACTAGACGCGTAAAATTATCACATGGGTTGCATCATCATATAGAAATGAGCTCCACTGTGTCACGTGTGTCGTTGGGGAAGACGTAAAGAGTGCTACTAGTATGTGCGTGGGTGCGTGCACCTCTTCTCTTCGAGCATGGTTATTAAAAGTATAGCCAACTACTCTACCATGTGGTTATTATATGGGCAAAGTCTATATGCAGTAATAATGACTAATGAGCCAACAAATCACGAGGCCCAGCTTTCTCTATGTTTAGCCGAGGAAGCAGCCATCATTTCACTCCTTGTTGAATATCCATCCGCTACTACCTCCGCAAATAAATAAAAATCCGCTCCTACCTCCGCAGCTTGGTTAATAAGATATACATGTCAATCATGACGTAGAAATATCATTCACTAATACAATAGGGCTGGCTCTAAGGTTGGTGATTTTTTTACTTTGTCTCTTTCTCTTTTTGTCTCATTTACCCATTTTACATAGCAGCACATGTAGATGATGGTTGTTCCTTTTGATGGGACTTCTTCATGGGGTTTAAGACTAAGCAGCTTCAAATATTATTCCCGCTGCCCACCACTCTCAATCGTGCCATCTATGATACTCCCATTGCAACAATGAAGTCCACTTGGTCTAGCACATCCTGTAAGAAGAGACGTCACGCAAAACATACATTCTTGTTGCCTTCTTCCTCCATACAGTATGTACTACTAGTACTACCACTACTTGTTCTCCTATAAACCTTGCACTGGCATCCCTAAAATATTAACCTTGCGTTTGGCTCGGCGCCTCTTCAGGAAGTCAAGCAATGATGGTACTACAGTATATGGTTCTGGCTATCTAAGACTGAATGAATTGCTGCACGTCCACCACGTGGGCGAGGGTCGAGGGGAGAGGGGCGAGGGAGAGTGCGTACTACTACGTCTGTTTCAATATGGACTACATACGGAGCAAAATGAGTGGATCTACACTCTAAAATACGTCTATATACATCCGTGTTTGGAGTATGTACTAGTAGTTCATATTGAAATCTTCTAAAAGACATATATTTCAAACAATATGATAATATCTCTAACCAAGGTAGGGACAAGGAGTATATATGTCTAACGAAGGGAGTAGTAAAATTTTCTCCTCGTCCTGCGAGCCACCACGTGTGTGGGCGAGGGAGCGGACGTAGGCGTAGTAAGCAAGCTTCTCCTTGTCATGCGACTCTAGGAGCCACCACGCCCGTGGGCGGGGGAGAGGTCGTACTAAGCAAGCGTCTCCTCATTCTGCGAGTTGACGGGACACATCAAAAGTAATACAAAGCATCTCCAGTGTATAGAGCCTTGCCTCTAAGGTAGGCCCCACATGGTTTGCCTCTTTTTTTAAATAATGCATCAAGTCGCAATTTGTTTGTTCACCCGTGGTACACTATCCTCCATCAAGTGAACAACCAGTAGACATGTCAAATCACCATGTGGGCTGCCTTTTCATACAAAAATAAGCCCCACCGTGTACCCGTGCGGGTGTGGTTGGGAAAGAGAGAGGAGTATGTGCGTCGTGCGTGCACCTCTTCTGTTCGTGCATGCCCCCCACCTACGAGGTTGTGTGTGAGAGAGATACAAACCTAGAGAGATGGCGTGTGCGTTCGTGAGTGTTTCTTGTTATGGGGGGGGTGATTTCATGAATGTATTTGTGGGAATATGTGTTGATGATATCTCAAATAAAAATTTGACACTTGCAATGTGTGTGAAATAGTGACCTATCTATATCATACATAGAGGGGGCAATCCACGAGAAGAGAGGGAGGGGTCATAGATATCGATAGAGTCGAAGAGAGGATCAAGTGTGTGGGCGCGAGATCGATGAAGAGAGCCATCGAAATTGTGTGTGTGCACGTCAAAGATATAGGGAGACTGACCTACCGGAACGTCAGAGGGGAGAGGGCAAGTTTGTGTGTGGCAGGGAGACATGACTAGAGTGCTCGATGTATCGATGTGTGTGTGGGGGGGTGCAGTGACCTAACTAGAGAGGTAGATCGACGTGTATATGTGTTGAGAAGGAGATACCTATAGCTATGTCTTGAGGGAGATTGGTCGAGATCCATACATAAGTGAAGGGTGGGAAATAGGTTGGAACACACACACACACACACACACACACACACACACACACAGAGAGAGAGAGAGAGAGAGAGAGAGTGCCGGAGGGGTGGTGGAGTTGCTTCACGGAAATGGTGGGAGAGGCCTACTAGAAAAACTGAGGGTACAACTGTAATATCAAGAAGAGAGGAGGATGTGTTCTGTGTGTCCGTGTGCGTGATAGATGTGTCGGGAGGCATGCATGGCTGATGAAGGGGACCATGTGTATTTGGTAAGCCGACCTAACTAGATCAGTAAATCAATTGTTGTGTGTCGAAGCAAGGGAGAGACATAATAATGAGGTAGATTGATCGGCACGTGGGGAAAACTAGTTGTAAATGACCTAGCTATCTATAGTGGGAGATCAGTCGGTGTACATCGGTTTGTTAGAGGCAAATAAGGCCCAGAGCGAAGGATAGAGAGAGGGATGGATCTAGGAGATGGTGAGAGAGGCCTATTACATGTGGGGAGGAGTGTGCTATTGTGAGATCGATAAAAAGAGAGGCGAGAGTTTACATGCATGTGGGACCGTATGGGAGACATGGGGCATGGACAGAGAAAGGAGGAGATGAAAAGTGTGTGTGTATGTGGTAGGCAGGCATCGCTAGAGAGGTTTATCCATAGGTGTGTGTCGAAAAGAAGGACTTGTGGAGACCGTGAGAGAACGACCTAAAGAAAATAATGAATGTGCACGATGGATAGAATGCTGAGGGAGGGGGAGGGTGAGGAGGGTGTGTCCATGGACGAGAGAAAGTTAGTGCTAGCTACAAAGGTTAGAGGATATGTGTCGATGATATCTCAAACAAAAATGTGACACAATGCAATGTGTGTGAAATAGAGGCCTATCTATATCATATATATAGATGGGGCGATCAACAAGAAGAGAGGAAGGGATCATAGATATCGATAGAGTTGAAGAGAGGATCAAATGTGTGGGTGCGAGATCGATGAAGAGAGCCATCAAAAGTGTGTGTGTGCACGTCAAAGATATAGGGCGACTGACCTACCGGAACATAAGAGGGCACAGGGCAAGTTTGTGTGTGACATGGATACATGACTAGAGCGCTCGATGTATTAGTGTGTGTGGGGGGAGGGGGGCAGAGATCTAACTAGAGAGATAGATCGAATCATATATGTGTTGAGAAGGAGAGACCTAACTATGTCCTCAGGGAGATCGGTTGACATCCATACATAAGTGAAGGACGGGAAACAGTTTGGGACAGAGAGAGATAGAGAGAGAGAGGGGGGGAGAGAGAGGGAGGGACAGAGAGAGAGAGAGAGAAAGGTAGAGTGCCGAAGGGGTGGTGGAGTTGCTTCTCGGATATGGTGGGAGAGGCCTACTAGACGAACTGAGGGTACAACTGCAATATTATCAAGAAGAGTGGGAATGTTTTTCTGTGTTTGCGTGTGTGTGATAGATGTGTCAGGAGGCATGCATGGATGATGAAGGGGGACCATGTGTTTGGTAAGTAGACCTAACTAGATCGGTAGATCAATTATTGTGTGTCGGAGGAAGGGAGAGACATAACTAATGAGGCAGATCGATCGGTGCATGGGGAAAACGAGTTATAAACGACCTAGCTAGCTATATGTATAGTGGGAGATCAGTCAGTGTACATCCATTTGTTAGAGGCAAATAAGGCCCAGAGAGACGGATAGAGAGAGAGAGAGAGAGAGAGAGAGATGGATCTAGGAGGTGGTGCGAGAGGCCTACTAGCTAGATAGGGGGAGGAGTGTGCGATTGTGAGATCGATGAAAGGAGGGGCGAGAGTTTACACATGCGTGGGACCGTATGAGAGACACGAGGCATGGACACAAAAAGGAGGAGATGGAAAGTGTGTGTGTGTGTGTATGTGGTAGGCAGACTTCGCTGGAGAGGTTCGGTGTGTGTCGGAAAGAATGAGTTGTGGAGACCGTGGGAGAACGACCTAAAGAAAAAATGAATGTGCGCGATGGATAGAATGCTGAGGGAGGGGGAGGGCGAGGAGGGCGTGTGCATGCACTAGAGAAAGTTAGTGCTAGCTACAAAGGTTAGAGGATTGTTATATTTGAATAAGAGATCATAGTGTTATAAACCTATGCATGCATGAATATAGCGGTGATACGCGTGGTGTGGTTTTGGACATGTTATACTATAATGTGATAATGCGTGGCGTTTGCAACTCACAGCTAAATATTGAAAAATCTCACATTTTATTTGAATTTGTGATAATGTGTGGCGTTTGTAGCTCACAACTAAATATCGAAAAATATAAACCATACTATATATCAAGCAACCTCACATTTTATTTGTATTTGTGATAATGTGTGGCGTTTGCAACTCACATCTAAATACTTGTAGGCATAGGGGGTGGGGTACCATACATTATGTGATAAACACATTATACATATGAGACATGGTTTAGATTATGAAGATCTAGCTAGAGCCTGAAAGGTACTGTGATTTGAAATCAACATAAAGTGGATACAAAAAATCGAGTTCGAGTTCATATAGTACACATAGTTCATATCTAACTTGACAGTAATTAATCATGTGGTGTGCTGTGAAGATAATATACAAACGATAGTTTAACTTGACAATAATGATGATTGTAGATATTATTAAAATAGATAAACAAATTCAAATGGTTTAACTTGACAACAATCATGATTGTACATCTTATTCAAATAGAGAAAAAGTTCAAATTTAGTTCATATTGAAGCAATAGTATATACATTTGGAATGCACTAAAATGTTCATTTGGGTAGTAGGTTGCATGCATTATACACATAGCGAAATATTTTAATTGAACATAACATGGATTCAAACTTTTGAATGGCATTTGTAGTGTGAATTGATTTGGTACAGTACACGGGACTAGACTCTCTTGTGTGGTGTGAATTGGTTTCTTTTTGGTTTTTTCGTCAAGGGAAGTGCGAATTGATTTAATATAGTATACACGTTAGGATTGTCCGAAAATTTCAACCCGCACCTTGTTATCCCAAAAATTTAAGATATCTCTTTGTCCCATTGTACTCCTAAAATTCCCTCCATCTCAACCCGTGCCTTGCTATCCCAAAATTACAACGCACGCGAAAACTCCCACCTCCTGCGAAATCCCGACACGCAAAATTCTCGTGATCCCCGTGAATCGAAAGAACCACCTAGTTCAAACTGATGGGGCTACTTTTGTAACTTACCCCACATTTTGGACAAGCGCGTCCCTAAGCCATGGTTCCCCCTCCCATCCCCTCCGCCCCCATTCTCACACCGAGGCCGCGAAAACCCGCGAAGCCCCACACCCTCCTTCGTTCGCCACCCAGTCGGAGCCTCTTCCCCGATGACGTCATCCACAACAACACCTCGACGTCCCTCGTCCACTGCACCAGATGAGGATCCATCGTCTATCTCGTCGTCCCGCCAGTTCAGCCACCCCGTCCTCCACATCAAAGGAGCTGCTCCGACATTCGCCTCGTCTCTCGTGCCACCTCCATTCACACAACACCGTCTTCACCTGCACCACCGAAAGAGCTGCACCATCACTGATTCCTCAGATGAAGTTAAGGCCTAATTGGTGCCACCAAAGAGGTTCTACACTAATTGCTGGATTTTCTTCTTGATTCGACCTCACGGTGCTGCCGGCGCTCGGTCCCGAGCCGCCATGGCGCGGCTCCATTTACGGCAGCGTCGTCGACCACTTCCTCCACGGCGTCGCTCCTTCGATGGCGATGTCCACATCAGTTGGAGTTTTTGCTGCTGCTCTGGCTCTCGCTGGCCCTGCAGCTGCTGCTTCAGCTCTCGCTTGCGTTGCTGCTTTGCTCTTGCTCTCGATCCCTTGCCTAGTCTGCTCTGGGTCTTGCGCGCACTGCTGCTCTTGCTCTTGCTCTCGGTCCCCTGCCTGGTCTGCTCCAGCTCTTGATCGCGGTGCTGCTCTTGCTGTTGCTCTTCCTTGCACTGCTAGTCTACTCTTGCTTGTGCTGCTGCACGAGGAGCATCTCTGGCTCTCACTCGAGCTCCCGCTGCTACTACCCAAGATGTTGCTACACGACCAGCTGCCCCGGCTCTCGCACACACTGTTGCTCTACCCCGGCTGCTCTCTGGTAGTATGGTAGGAGCGGCTATCGATTTAGATCATTGCTACTCTGTGACTAGTGTTCGAGCGGCCTAAACTATTAGTGCACTTATGTCGGATTCATGGCTCTGCAGACCCTTGAGAGGTTTGAACACTGGGGTGCGTACAAAGAACACTCTCTCCCTAGCTCGCTCGCTAACGATCCCACGGCCTAGCTCGATGAACCCAAAGAACGAGAGACACAGAGATTTATCCTGGTTCGGACCACCTTGCAGTGTAATACCCTACTCCAGCTTTGTGGTGGATTGCCTCGAGGAGCTGAGGAAGAACTAGTACCGTGGATGAACAACCTCAGGAGGTGAGGTGTTCTTGAGCTCGATGAACTGGTGAGCTGGTCAGGGTGGAATGGATCCGATCCCCAGATCCCCCTCTATGGTGGTGGCTAAGTCCTACTTATAGTGGCCTTGATACTCTTCCCAAATGTTAGGCGGGAAGGGATCCCACAACGACCAAATACGAAGGGGGACAACGAGTACAAGTTATCTTAACAAAAGTAGTCTTCGCGTGCAAAGCCTCTGGTGGTGATGCTACCGTGGGCTCCACGATGACCTCCGTCCTGGCGGTCTTGGTCTTGTTGCACCGATATGAAAACCTTTGCCTGATTCCTCGGGACTCCGTGCCTGCGCTTGCCTCCTTAGCACCAAAGAGGAAACTGGTACACTGCGCTCGCTGGCGCCCGCCTGGCCTTGGTCGTCATGTGAACCTCACAAGGTGCACCTTGCCTTGATATCTCCGCTCCTCGGGAGCCAACCTAGTGAGGCCGCCCCCCAGAGGTCTTGGTGTCATCTGCCTCACAAGGGTCTTGTGTTGTTGCTACCGAACTAGGCCGTACAGGGCCGTTGATGGAGCCACGCCACGGGCCGCAGGCAGGCAAGTCTGGGTAACCCCGGTCCTAGAATGCCGACAGTAGCCCCCGGGCCCAAGGCGCGCTTGAGCTTGGCTTCGAGGTGAAGCCAAGGGGCAAGTGCCGAGTGCCACGGGCCCCAACCGCCTGCGGCCTCGGTTGATGCGTGGTGATTGACGGGACGTGGGCGTCTCCGCTTCCCCACGCTGCCTCGACAACCGTCTGACTTGACGAGACGCCACTGCATGTAAAGGGAAAATCATCATTACGCATGATCATGGTGACCGGCGGTTGGCCTTCTCTTAGCTATAAATGAGGGAAGGGGCGGAGCCCCCTTGCTCATCTTCGTCTTCTCGCAGTCCACTCCCTCTTCTTCATCTTGGTCCCTCCATCTTGCTAACTTGTTGAAACATCCATGGCACTGATCAGGAGATTTTCAACGGTGGAGAAGGGAAAGACCCCCCTCGTGGGGCCCGAGCTACTTCTGCCGAAGAAGAGGTCCCGGCACCCTCACGATGCTGGGGCGAGGCAGGAGGTGACATGGCCCTGGTACGAGCGGCTCACCCCCTGGCTTCCCACTTCCTCTGCACGCTCAGGCGTTAGACCTAGGAGTAGATGGCGAGCCGCGGGGACCAAGCTGGGGCCGCGCGGCTGTCCATCTCGCGATCCCATGACGAGGCCACCTCGCGTGAGTTCATGTTGTGGGCGGCAATGCCTCCGCGCACGTGATCCGGTTCCCACAGTTCTTCGCCAAAGAGATGCCGCTGAGAGGGACGTTCGAGCTGTGGTTGCAGCACGCTGGGTGCTGCAGTCTAGCCATGGGAGCAGAGGTTGAGGTCATCTCCCCCGACAATATCTTCAGGACTCGGGGATGGAGCGAGGTCGCCCGCACTTGCCGCGCGGAGGGGGCTCTCGCCATCCATTTTGAGTACGACGGCGCCTCCACACTGTTCTTCAAGGTCTTCGACGAGGCAGGCCGTCACCTGGAGTGCTGCCCCAGAGCAGACCGTTAGTATGGCGAGGCGGCGGGCACAGTGCCTGCCGTGGATCCTGTCGATGGCTCCTCCAACAATAGTGACGACTCCTAGGAGTCCAGTGACTCTTCTGAGCCTAGCGAGTCTCCAGAGTCGAGCGATGATAGCTACGTGCCCTCGAGCTCCCGCCGTGCCCGAAGTGCTGCGACGACCTCCGCCCGGCGCCAACGGTGATCTGGATGGGGTTGGCGCCGGCCTCACGTGGGCCACTATTGATGATGGTGTTGGCGGCAGTGCCCGTAGCTAGGACCTCTTGAGGTCGTTCTTCTTTTGTTCCCTGTGAGGAATTGAAACGAACCCCGAGGGGGTATGTAAAGAACCTGTAATGCTTTTGTTCCATCGCTTATTACTCTTAACATGAGATTGTGGTTGCGTGCCTCACTTAGGCATTACTCCCCCTTTTCGTTCTTGCGGTAGCTTTAGCGCTCTACACCGTCAGGTCCCAGTCCCCAGGCAGGCTCCAGCCGTCGCTGGTATTCCAGGTCACGATGTCGTGGTCAAGGCCAGGAGGTGAGCGGCCCGAGGTCCGGTAAGAGCTCCCGAGGCGCGATGCTCAGGAGGTCCCCTTTGGCATGCAAGCAGCTCCCAGGAGAGCGAAAAGGAAAGCAGTACTGCCAGAGCAAGTTTACGAGAATGGAGGGCTTCAGATAGAGAGATTCGTTTCGTTACGCATGGGTGACTTATCTTTTGGAAACCCGGTAATTCCCCTTGCACAACGCCTGGCTTGTGCTTCTGTGGTGGTACTACTAGGTAGGGTCACGCCGGTCGCCCCTTTCCCCACTCATCTGTAAGCTCTGCGTCCTTGGGTCCCGACACTCGAGCAAGGCTCAGCCGTCGTTGGTATGCTAGGTCGTGATGTCGTGGTCAAGGCCAGGGGGTGAGGGCTGGAGAGTCAGTAAGAGCTCCTGAGGCGCAATGCTCAGGAGTCCCCCCTTTAACACGCAAGTGAATCGCGTAGAAAAAGGGGCGACCAGCGAGGCCACCCGTAGTTGAGCTCTCGAGGTTCATGCGGGTTAGTTCGAGAGAAGAGCATTACTCATAATCGCGTTCGCTGTCCCACCGCTGTTCTTTCCGCAAGAAGATGAAGGCACTGAGGATCTGGTGAGGTGACAAGCGCAGAGCGGGCCACGAGCCAGAGCTCGATCGCACAGGTTTATCAGCGTTGCAGGGACGGACCCGAGCACAAGCGTCATGCCAGCTTGTGAATCCCTCGTTACGGGTTGAGCGAGAGGCCGGTCAGCTACATGGGGAGCCGCGAAGGGATTCAGGCAGGTAGGTGATAATCATAAAGTAACTCATGGAAGGAGATAAAGCTAGTCCAGATAGATGCAAGAACGATACATGCCGCAAGGACGAACCTACGTGACTTTGGGATGATGCAGCCCGAGGGGCGCCCCCAACAAGGTAAACTAAAGATGCAGAAGAATACGCGCCATAGGGACAGGCTCATGCGACATGGGGATGATACAGCCCGAGGGGCGCCCCCAACTGAATAAACTGGAAAATGTCACCTGGTGCCTTTGCTGGAGAGGTGTTGGATAGCTGAAGATGCATCCTGAAGAGGTTGCTCCTCACGGGCCGCCTTGGTCTTGAACCTCAGGAGGCTTTTGAGGCTCGGGAGGTTCACGAAGAACCATCGCTGCCTCCACCAGGACCGCGTGGTACCTGGTCTCTTGAGCAGCCACGATGCTTCACACGCGACACTGGTAGGCAGCAGCCACGCTCGGCAGGCCATAAGGCATGTGAACGTAGCTGTGATGTGGGCCCTCACACCGGCCAGTGCACGAAGGTTAGTAGCACTGCTGAGCTGCGGCTCTGTTGAGCCTTGGGATGTTGACGCAGACGCGCAGCTCATTGTCCTCGCCGGGACAAGGAGCTGCACCAGGTGGTGGGCGGCGGTCGCTACGCATGGCTCTTGCCTCTCGAAGCTCGTCAGTCATCTTGGTGATGAACTCCTGAGCACCTGACACCTTGTGCCTAGTGACCTCATTAGGGAAGCGTGCGGTGAAGCATGCCTCCACGTGGTGCCCGAGCGCCTCCCTTGTGAATTGGCTAGGTCAGAAACCCTCCAGAAGAGAGCCCTCGAGCCCAGCCTGAGGAGGGCGTCGGGCACGCCTTCCTATGCGAGAAAGGGAGGCGTCCCATCCGTGGGCGCTGGTCCTGAGGTGGTGCCGCTGGAGACACCACTCTCCTGAGGCCCTTGGCGGAGCAGCTGCTTCTTCTTCTTAGGGACTACCTCAGGAGGGTAGATGGCACCTTCGTTGTCTGGATCTTCCACTGCTGCAGCATGGTAGGCGCGCTCGAGGGAGCTCACTGCGTCCTTCTCCTTACAGGCGATTGCAATGATGCTGTGGCTCCCTGGCATCTTGAGGACATTGTAGCCATGGTGGATCACTGCCATGAACTTGGCCAGGGCCGGATACCCAAGGATGGCGTTGTACGGGAGCCGGATGTGAGCGACATCAAAGTCGATGAGCTCGGTGTCGTAGTTCTCGTGCTGGTCGAAGGTGACAGGGAGGTGGATCTACCCTATCGGGGTGGTGGAGCCGTCGGTCACTCATGAGAAGGGCTTGGTGGGCTGCAGCTGATCGTATGGCACTTGGAGGTGTTCGAACGTCTTAATGGAAAGAACATTGAGCCCTGTGCCACCATCGATGAAGGTCTTGGTGACAAGAATGTTGCTGATGATGGGCGAGCAGAGCATCGGGAGGGCATCGACGGTTGCCGCGCACTTGAGCTGGTCGAACGAGCTGAAGGTGATGGTCCACTTGGACCACCTGAGCGGGCGTGTGGCCTCGAGTCTGGGGAGGGCTGTGTTGACCTCACGAGCGAACTACTTGAAGATGCGGTGGGAGGCTGGGGCCTGAGCGCCACCCAAGATGTAGGTGATGGCGCGAGGCTCCTGGAAGCCCCCAGCCCCCTCGTCTTGGTGGTGGTCATCATAACTCCTTGGTGGTGGTGGCAGTGGAGGGAGGCCGACGTTGCCCTGAGGACGGTCCTCACGAGGCTGGTGTCTCCAGGCGCCCTCGCGAGGCTAGCCTTGCCAAAGATCCTCCTGAAGCTGATCGCACCACTCCTGGCGGGGGCCGCGTTCATCCCAACGTCCTCCACTTCTACCTCCTCCGGGGCCATAGCCTCGGTCGTTGCACTCGGGGCGTCGACCGAAGCGCCCATCGCGGATGGCCGACCCTTAGCTCCTGACAGTCATTGGTGTTATGACTGTGTATGTTGTGGAATATGCAGAATGGGCGGCTGCCCTCGAACAACTCTGGGTGGTCGCAGCCGCGCTTCATCTCTGGTTTGGCCGCGAGCACGGCCGCCTCTTGCGCTTCATGTCCTTGCTCTTGGCCTTCTTGTCTTCTAGGTCGGCAACTGGGAGCTCTAGGAGGGAGAGGCACCCCTCCTCAGCCCTCGCACCCTTGGTAGCCATGTTGAACATCTCCAGAGCCATGCACAGGTCCTCGTGCATGGCGAGCTCCTCCTTCATCTTCACATCGCGGACGTCATCGGAGAACGCTGAGATGATGGCTTCGTCAGAAACCTCGGGGATCTTGAGGCGAACGTTGTTGAAGCATTGGATGTACTTCTACAGGGGCTCCCCAGGCTGTTGCTTGATGCGTCGTGGGTCACCCGCGGCAGGCGGGCGGTCACGAGTGCCTTGGAAGTTGGCGACGAAACGCTCGTGCATCTCGCCCCAGGAGGATATTGATCCCGCAGGCAGGTTCAGGAGCCACGAGCATGCGCCATCCTTGAGGGCCATGGGGAACCAGTTCGCCATGACCTTCTCATCGCTGCCGGCCGCCTCGATGCTCAGCTCGTAGAGCTGTAGGAACTCCATAGGGTCAGGGGTGCCGTCATAGCATGGAGGCAGGCCAGGCTTGAACTTTCCTGGCCAGACGACGCTATGTAACTCGAGGGTGAAGGCGCGGCAGCCCACTGTGGTCACCGGGGCCCATCATAGAAGTGGAGCTTGATCTTGGCGATCGCGCACCACCGCTATAGGCGGCGCGCGGTCTTTTCGTGTTGGTCGAGGGAGTGCTGGGGCACCTTCTTGCGGCCTCTGGGCCTCCCGGCAGCTTTCTTTTTCACGCGTGGGCGCCTGGCGCGGTAGGGCACGCCAAGGGGCCACGCGTCTTGGGCCGAGGGTGACGTCTTGACGGGGAGGTGGCGAAGGCCCTCCATGGGCTATGTCGCCCAAAGTAGGGGGTGGACGAGGCAGCGAGAGGGACGGTGCAGGAGAGCCCCCAGCCGCGCTGACAAGCTCAGCGATGCGGTCCAACCAGTCTTCGTAGAGGTCGTCGACGGGGCGGTAGCGTAGGAGCTCACGTGCCATGAACAATGCAGCCTGCGCATCCGTAGGCCCGCGACAAGCATGGGACGATGATTCAGCCGGAGTCAGCGGGGTGGCGGTGCGTCCGTCCTGCCGCACGGAGGGATGCTGCGACAAAGCTTGCTGCTCGTGCCCCGCCGGGCCGGTGACGGCGTTGGCGGCTAGTGATGGAGAACGACGAGGAGGCACGCTGACAGCCGCTGTCTGGGCGACGCGCATGGAGAGAGCGGCTCGACGCTCAGCATGGGCTCGACGAGCATCTGCCATGGAGACGGTGGAGCAGCGGCGAGTCGGTCGATGGAAGAGAAGCTTCGATGCACCCCTACCTGGCATGCCAAATGTCGGATTAAGGGCTCCGTAGACCCTTTAGAGGTTCAGGCACTGGGGTGCGTACAAGGAACACTCTCTCCCTAGCTCGCTCGCTAACAATCCCACATCCTAGCTTGACGAACCCAAAGAACAAGAGACAGAGAGATTTATCCTGGTTCAGGCCACCTTGCGGTGTAATACCCAACTCCAGCTTTGCAGTGGATTGCTATCGGCGTCCTGGGAATGGGGGTCCCTAGACATGCCTGCCTCCGACCCATGGCGTGGCTCCGCTAGCGGCCCCGTACGGCCCACTTCACCAGCAAATACTCTAGACCCTCGTGAGGGGCCAAGCCTCGCGAGGCGGGAGACGCAAGACCTCCTCGGGGGCGGCCTCACCAGGCTGGCTCGCGAGGGGCGGAGAGATCAAGGCAAGGGGAACCTCGCGAGGTTCCTGTGATGCAAGCCATGATGACCAAGGCCAGCGGGCACCAGGCGGGCGCCAACGCGCGCAGTGTCCTCGTTTCCTCTTTGGTGCTAAAGAGGCAAGCGCAGGCGAGGAGTCCCGAGGCATCAGGCAAAGGTTTCCATATCAGTGCAACGAGACCAAGACCAGCAGGACGGGAGGAAGGAGGTCACCGTGGAGCCCAGGACGGCGTCACCACCAGAACCTTTGGCAGGCGAAGACCACCTTTAGTCAGGATAACTTGTACTAGTTTTCTCCCTTCAAATTTGGCCGTTGTAGCACCCCTTCCCGCCAGCATTTGGGAAGAGGACTAGGGCCTCTATAAATAGGGCTAGCCACCACAGTAGGAGGCAACTGATCCAAGGCCATTCCACCCTCATCCACGCAAACTCACCAAGCACAAGAGCACCTCTCCTCAGGAGGTTGTTCTTCCCTTGTAACTGTTCATCCTCAGCCGAAGAGGCAATCCACCACACCACACTAGAGTAGGGCATCACACCACGTCGGTGGCCGGAACCAGTATAAATCTTGTTTCCCTTTGTTTTGCGAGTTCGACGCGCTGAGCCTTGAGATCATGGTGAGGGAGAGTATGAGGGGGAGGAAAGATCTTTGTGCGCACCCCAATGTTCAAACCTCAAGGGTTTTGACGACCGAAATCCGACATTTGGCGCGCCAGGTAGGGATGCACTGAAGCTTTCCTTCCGTTGATCCACGTTCGATCGCTCCGCCGCATCCATGTCAGACACACATCGAGCCCGCACCGAGCGCCGGGCCACCCTCGTCGCCCGTGTCGCTCAGACACCCCCTGTCGGCGGGCCTCCCCGTCGTTCTCCATCTCCTGTTGCCAAGGCCGCTACCGGATCGGCAGCAAATGAGCAACAAGCATCATCACTGCACCCCTCCGTGCGGCGAGACGGCCACACCGCCACCCAGTCACTGACTCCGGCCGGCTCATCCTCTCATGCTCGCCGCACACCCACGGACGCGCAGGCTGCGTTGCTCATGGCACACGAGCTCCTGCACTACCGCCCGGTCAACGACCTCTACGAGGACTGGTTAGACCGCATCGCCGAGCTCGTCAGCACCGCTGGGGGCTCTCCTGCACCATCCCTCTTGCTGCCTCGCCCAGCTCCAGCCGCGGGCGATATAGCTCACAGAGCGCCTCCACCACCTCCGCATCAAGATGGGCCCTCGCGCCGAGATGCACGGTCCCACGGCGTGATCCTCCATGCCGTGTGCTAGTGCACGAAGAAGGAAGCTGCTAAGAGGTTGCCCGGCCGCAAGAAAACGCTCTAGCGCTCCCAGCACCAACACGACAAGACCGCGTGCCACCTGCGGTGGCGGTGCACAGACATCAAGGGCAGGCTCTGCGCTTGTAGAGGGCCCCGGTGGCCACCGTAGGCTGGCGCGCCTTGGCTCCCGAGATGCACACCATCGTTTGGCCAGGCAAGTTCAAGCCGGATCTGCCTCCGCACTACGACGGCACCCCGACCCCGCGGAATTCCTGCAGCTCCATGAACAGAGCATCGAGGTGGCCAACGGCAATGAAAAGGTCATGGCAAACTGGTTTCCCATGGCTCTCAAGGATGGCGCCCGCTCATGTCTCCTAAACCCGCCCGCGGGATCAATCTTCTCCTAGGGTGAGATGCGCAACCGCTTCATTGCCAACTTCCAGGGCACTCGTGACCGCCCTCCGGTCGCGGGTGACCTACGTCGCATCAAGCAACAACCAGAAGAGACCCTACAAAAGTACATCCAGCGCTTCAACATCGTTCGTCTCAAGATCCCCTAGGTGACGGACGAGGCCATCATCTTAGCGTTTTCCGACGGTGTCCGCAACATCAAGATGAAGGAGGAGCTCGCCATCCACGAGGAGCTATGCATGACTCTGGAGCTGTTCAACATAGCAACCAAGTGTGCAAGAGCTCAGGAGGGGCGTCTCTCCCTCCTCGAGCTCCCTGCTACCGACCCAGAGGAGAAGAAGGCCAAGGTCAAGGATGTGAAGCACAAGGGAGTAGCCGTACTCGCAGTAGAGCCGGACACGAAGCGCGGCCAGGACCACCCCGAGTCATCCAAGGGCAGTCGTCCGTTCTGCGCCTTCCACAACATGCACAGCCACAACACCAATGATCGTCAAGAGCTCAGAGCCATCTGAGATGGACGCTTCGGTCGATGCCCCGAGCGTAACGACCGAGGATACGGCCGAGGAGGAGGACGAGGTGGAGGACGCTAGGATGACCGTGGCCCCCGCCAGGAGTGGCGCGACTGACCTCGTGAGGACCACTCGCAGGAGCAGCCTCGTGAGGGCACCTGGCGCGACCAGCCTCGCGGTGACCGTCCTAAGGGCAATCCTGGCCTCCCTCCGCTGCCGCCACCACCAAGAAGGAACGACGACCACCATCAGGACGAGGTGGCTGGGAGCTTCCAGGAGCCGCGCGCCATCGCTTGCATCTTGGGTGGTGCTCAGGCCTCGGCCTCCCAGCGCATCTTCAAGCAGTTCTCTCACGAGGTGAATGCAGACCTCCCCAGGCTCAAGGCCACACGCCCACTCAGGTGGTCCAAGTACGCCATCACCTTCAGTTTGGCGGACCGGCTCAAATGCACGGCGACCACCGGCGTCCTCCCGATGCTCTTCTCACCCGTCATCAGCAATGTCCAAGTCACGAAGACCCTCATCGATGGCGGCGCGGGGCTCAGTGTCCAATCCATCGAGATGTTCGACAACCTTCAAGTTCCATACGATCAGCTTCGGCCCACCAAGCCCTTTTCAGGAGTGACTGACGGCTCCACCACCCCAATAGGGAAAGTTCGTCTCCCTGTCACCTTCGGTCAGCGCGACAACTACCACACTGAGCTCGTCAACTTCGACGTCGCTCACATCCGTCTGCCGTACAATGCCATCCTCGGGTACCCAGCATTAGCCAAGTTCATGGCAGTGACCCACCACGGCTACAACGTCCTCAAGATGCTAGGAAGCGGCGGAATCATCACAGTCCCCTGCGAAGAAAGAGATGCGGTGTTCTCCCTCCAGCGCGCCTTCCAAGCCGTAGCAATCGAAGACCCTGACAGCAAGGGCGCATACCCTCCTGAGGCCACCCCCAAGAAGAAGAAGCAACTACTCTACACAAGGCCTCAGCGGAGCGCCTCCTCTAGCGGTGCCACATCGGGATCGGCGCCCGCACCTGGGGTGCCTCCCTCCCTCGCATAAGAAGGTGCGCCCGGCGCCCTCCTCGGCAGGGCTCGGAGGCTCTCTTCCGGAGGGCCTCAGACCTCGCAAACATCACGAGGGAGGCGCTCGGGCAACACGTGGAGGCATGCTTCGTGGCACGTTTCCCTCAGGAGGGCACCAAGCGAGGAGCGCCCGGTGCTCAGGAGTTCATCGTCAAGGCCACCCAGGAGCTTGAGGAAGCAATGGCGATACGCGGCGACCGCCGCCCACCTGGTGCAACTCCCCATCCAAGCGAGGGTGGTGAGCTGCGCGTCTGCATTAACATCCCAAGGCTCAACTGGGCCGCATCTCAGGAGCGCTTCTGGCCTTCACGCGTGGGACATTGCGAGGACCCACCTCACAGCTGTGTTCGCATGCCATTTGGCCTGCCGAGCATGGCAACCGCTTTCCAGGGCAACCTACGGAGCATCCTGGCGACCCAGGAGGCCAGGCATCACGCAGTCCTGGCAGAGATGGAGACGGTCCTCAGGGAGCCACCTGAGCCTCCAGAGCCTCCCGAGGTTCAGGGTCTTGGCAGCTCATGAGGAGCGACTTCTTCAGCGCGCGCCTTCAGCTACCCCAACGCTCCTGCCACAACAAAACCAGGTGAGATTTTCCATGTTCATTCAGCTGGGAGCGCCCCTCGGGCTGCATTATTCCTAGGTCACATGGGCCTATCCCTGCGGCGTGTATCCTCTTGCATCTTTAGCTTACCTCACTGGGGGCGCCCCTCGGGCTGCATCATCCCCAGGCCGTTCGGGTCCGTCCAAGTGGCATGTATTGTTCTCGCATCTATCTAAGCTAGCTGGTTCTCATGCATGAGTTATTTATAGTCATCACTTGCTTGATTGCCACCCACCATGGGAGCCACTCATGCTGGCACGACGCTTCTGCTCGGGTTCGTCCCTGCAACGCTCACAGAACTGAGCGGGCGAGCTCTGGCTCGCGGCAAGCCCGTGCACGTCATCTCACCGGACCCTAAGTGCCTTCACCTTCTTGCAGAGCGACCAGTGGTAGACTGGCAATCGTAGTAGCAATTTGTGTCCCTCCTCGCGCTAACATGCAGGAACCTCCTGAGGACAACGGCAGGCGGTACCGCGCGCTCTCTCTTCTCCCATGCAATTTGCTTGCACGTTAAAATGGGGGCTCCTGAGCATCGCGACTCAGGAGCTCTTACTAGTTCTCCAACCCTCACCCCCTGGCCTTGACCACGGCGTCGCGACCTAGCATACCAGTGGCGGCTCAGCTCGCTCGAGGGCCGGGACCGGAGGACGTAGATCACATAGAAGAGCATGGAGAAGAGGGGGAGGCTCGCACGGGCCTAACCTAGCTACACTAGGGCCATTGACACACGAGTCTGACGCAACACAAGGAACCGACTTTGGACTGCCAAGATAAGTTTCGTGCCCGGGTTGGCCAAGCGCAGCGGCATAGGTGAAAGGATCGATATGGTTGACTAGAGGGGGGTGAATAGGCAACTACCAACTTTATCTTTTCTTTAACAATTTAAACTTTGCATCGAAGTAGGTTGTCTAGATATGCAACTAGGTGAGCAACCTATATGATGCAACAAGGATAGGAACACAAGTAAGCAAGATATATGAAACATTGCACAAGTAAAGGAACAAGATAACCAAGAGTGGAGACGGTAGAGACGAGGATGTGTTGCCGAAGTTCCTTCCCTTTGAGAGGAAGTACGTCTCCGTTGGAGCGGTGTGGAGGCACAATGCTCCCAAACAAGCCACTAGGGCCACCGTATTCTCCTCACGCCCTCACACAATGCGAGATGCCGTGATTCCACTATTGGTGCCCTTGGAGGCGGCGACCGAACCTTTACAAACTAGGTTGGGGCAATCTCCACAACTCAATTGGAGGCTCCCAACGACACCACGAAGCTTCACCACAAAGGACTATGGAGCTTAGAGCAATAATGGAGCTTGGGGGTGGAAGAGGTAAGTCAACAGGGAAGAAGGGGACCCCTTATATAGTGTGGGACAAAGATCCAACCGTTACCCACCAACCAGCCCGCGGCCAGCGGTACTACCATGCCTGGCCAGCGGTACTACCGCAAGGCCGCGCGGTACTACAGCTTGCAACCAAGCGCTACTACCGCACGGCTGTGCGGTACTACCATACCGACCCACGGTACTGCCGCAACCCCAGCGACAGTAAAGATAAACAGACGCGCAGGAACTGGGGGCGGTACTTCCGCAAGCGCGGTACTACCGCGCCCCCCATGCGGTACTACCGCAAGGAAAAAACCCCTAGCCAGGGGGAAGGAAACTTCCGTGGCTACTTCCGCAAAGAAACGGAAGTAGCAAAAACCCGACACAGTAGTACCGCCGAGGGGCGGTACTACGGCCTGACTGCATAGCGCGGTACTACCGCGCGGCGAATACTGTACTACCGCGGTAGGTGCGGATGTCAAAAATTACATCCGCCCCTACTACCGCGAAGGGGCGACACTAGCCTGGTGGGCAGTGGTAGTGCGGCTCCAGGGGAGCGGTACTACCGTGGGCACCTGCGGTACTACCGCGCCACCGCGCGGTACTACTGTGGATGCCTATGGTACTACTGCTTTCCTGGGAGCAGTACTACCGCGACCAACCACAGCAGCCACACAAGGGAGGCAAGAAAACGGAGGAAGCTCCAAGGAAAAAGGAGGGGACAAGAAGGAGATGTGTACGTGATGATTCCACCCAAACCTTTCCAACGCGGAACCCCTCTTAATAGTACGGCTTTCCTACTATTAAGATCCTCCAAAAAGAAATGTAGAAAAGACGACGTCTTCATCAGTCTTCGAGGGGCACCCAACCGTCTTGTGCCTAGCAATGAAGTGTCTAGAATACTCAAGGCACACGATTAGTCCGCAAATGCGTTGTCATCAATCACCAAAACACTTAGGGATAAATATGCCCTTACAATCTCCCCCTTTTTGGTGGATTGATGACAAAACGGGATTTGCACAAGGAAAATAATATTAAGTAAATGCAAACCCATCCTCTCTATAATATAGACGTGCTCCCCCTAGAATGGTGCCACCTAGATGAGTGCTTTGGACTGCACGACACACGAATACTAGGATCAAAGCTCCCCCTATATTATAGAGACAAGGCATATCTATCACTAGACAAGATAGCACAAACATAAGTTAACTACGAAAGATAAAGTGCATATGTCTTACACCATATGAGAAAAGGTCTCGAAAGCACAAACCAAACAAGAGAAAACAAGCACAAACAAGGTCCAAACGAGGTCCAAAAGACAAAGCAAATAAACGCACCAAGCACGACACAACGCAAATCCCTACACTCTCTCCCCCTTTGGCATCGAGATGCCAAAAAGGCAGAGAGGACACCTACACAGACGGGGTGGCTCAGGCAGAGAAGTCGTCCCACTGCTCCTCGTGCTCCTCGTCAGACTCAGCGGCGGGGATAGTCTCCTCGAAGTCATCCTCTGAACTGGTCCACTTGTATGCCTGCTTTGACATCCAGGCAGCCTCAGGTGTGATGACGTCCTCAGACCCGACAGACACATCCTCTCCAAAGAGCCTCATAACCTTCTTGTCACGACGGTGACTCTCCTTTTCTGCCACACGAGCCCTGTACTGTCCTTTTGCCTACATGAAGAAGAGAGTCTTCATCTTGTCCTTTAGCTTCTTGGCCCATGATGGCTCATAGGAAGGAGTGGTGGACCTAGCAGCACGGTCCTCAGCAACATTCTCAGCAGCAGCCTCCCCCTCACCAGCAGCCCTCCTAGCAGAAGAGGCCTCAGCACGAGTAGTGGTGTTGGCCCAGTTGGGCTTGACGCAGAGGTTGATGGAGTCATGGCGAATCCAGTCTGGAGTAAGGAACTCATCACCAGGGTACATCTTCTCCCAAGTGGTGGAGAGCAGCAGAAACAGGTACGGTCCATAGATAGGTACCTTGCGAGTGAACACCGCAAACCGAAGCTCACACCACATGATGTGTGAGACATCAAGTGGCTGAGTCTGAGAAGAACATGCCTCTGCACACAGGAGCAGCATGTCCACTAGATATGCATGGACCTTGTCCTTGTCGCCAATGCGTGGGAACAGAGTGTTGCGGAAGATGCGATGCATGATATCCAGAAAGGAGTTCAACACCCAAGTTGACTTGCCATTGGGGAGCACCTTCTCAACAAGGAAAGGCTGAAGCAGGTTCTTGTTGGCAGACTCAGAGTTGGCATGGGGGCGAACACCAACAGGGGTGTGAAGCCCGTCATCAGGAATGTGCAGCAGATCCATGAACTCTTTCCATGTAGCAGACAGCTGACGGCCGTTGGTCGTCCAGGTCATCCTCCGCTCCTCCCCGGGATGAAAGTACACTGAGGCAAAGAACTGACAGATGAGTTCACGGTCATAGTCAAGGTGAAAGGAGATCACCGACTCAATAGCAAACTGCTCCACCAAGTCCAGAGCCTCTCCAAAATAGCCATGAAACTTATCCTTCTGCATGTGATGCATGTCTATCCACTTGACATCCACGAAGGTATTCTGCTTGCTCTTGATCACATCCAGATAGATGAGAACCTGTTGCTTGTTCCAGAACATCTCGGTGCCTCTGAGCACAGCCCGAGGAGTAACATAGGGATTGATACTCTAGCGTTCGACATACTCAGAGACAGAAATCTCGTCCATGCCCTTAGCAGGTTCCTTTTGCTTGCTGGCAGTGGTCTTGACATTGCGCTTGGGGGCATTGGAGCCCTCTGGGGCTTCATCTTGGGGGTTGCGCAGACACTTGGAGCCAGTGTCACGACTGGGATTGGAACGGCGAGAGCCACCACCTGAGACACAAAAACGCAAAACACCCACAACAACCAAGAGGGATTAATGCAAAGACCACAACAAAGCAAGAGAAACAAGCAGAAAGCACACATGATAAATGCCTAGAGAGAGATTTGATCCCTATGGTAGTACTGCCAAGTGCTGCGAAGCTAAGATAGTAGTACTGCTCTTAGACGTGGTAGTACCATGCAAGGTCACGATAGTACCGGGTCTAGGAGCGGTAGTACGACCTTAGCGCCTCAGCTAGCGCGGTAGTACCGCGTCTGCTGAGCGGTAGTACCGCACAAGCTAGCACGATAGTACCACACCTGACGGGCGGTAGTACCGCAAGAGCAGTAGTACCGCACATCAGACACGGTAGTACCGCACTGCGTCAGATCTGAACAAGTTCAAATATGAGAAATGCCCGCGAAACCACGGCGGTTCTACGGTTGGACAAAGCTACGACAAGACAGCATATCAAGTATGATTCCTACGCATCACGACTCTCCTACATCCTACTCTTGCATAGATTTGTCCTAAAATCTCAAGAACAACAAGTTTCTTCCTAAAAACCTAGAAGCAAGAGAACAACCAAGAAAATAGGGATTTGGGGAAAAACCTTGGTCCATGGCAAGAGGAAGTGGTGGGGAATGATCCCACCGGTCGGAATCGAAGGAGAGTGGCCGGAGACGGAGATCCGGCGAGGGCCTCTGGCACCGTTCTTGAGCGAGAGAGAGAGAGACGTGGGGAGAGAGACAAATGAATGGGTATGGGGAGTTGGAACTCCCCTGCCCGAGTCATAACCCCCATGCTCCATCGACGGCGTGGTAGTACCATGCCCCAACGCGGTAGTACCGCCCGGCGCGGTACTTCCGAAGTACCGCACCTGAGCGGTAGTACCGTGTTGTGGCGCGGTAGTACCGTGCCTCCCAAAGCGGTAGTACCGTGGCCAGCCGCGGTAGTACTATGGGCTCAAGAAGATGCATGTTTCAAGCACACGAAAAACGGGGTCTTTGCAAAAACACTCTGAGCCAACACGACACCACAAGACCATGCTACACACAAAGCCAGAAAGGCACACAACAAACGAAACAACCATGAGACACCACCTCTCCAAAGAGAGGGCGGTGGCCGTAGCCACCAATGTTTGAGTCAATTGGTATGGCACCGCAAAGAATTATCCTTGGGTCCATGACCAAAACTCGTCTTTGAAGCACAAGTACCATCAAACATGGCTAATGTGAAAGACTTGATCAATTTATGCATAATGGGGGGAGGGAGAGTTCATTGAGAGAACATCACTCCCCCTATGTCCATGCCTACATCTAAACAGGACAACATGTTGAGTATGGTGGGGTGTGCAAGGGTTCAAGCAACATTGCTCGAATCAATGATATTTAGCTCATGCCTTAACTCGCGACATCTTACTTCATCCAAGGGCTTCATGAAGATATCTGCAAGGTTATCATGAGTGTTGACATAGTTGAGCTCGATCTCTCCTCGCCTAATGTGATCCCGGATGAAGTGATACCGGATCTCAATATGCTTCGTCTTGAAGTGTTGCACCGGGTTGAGAGATATCTTGATGGCACTTTCATTGTCACACCAAAGAGGCACTTTGTCACAAATGACACCATAATCCTTTAAAGTTTGCCTCATCCATAAGAGTTGTGCACAATAACTACTGGTTGCCACATACTCCGCTTCGGTGGACGAGAGAGACACACAAATTTGCTTTTTGGAAGACCAACTTACCAAAGAGTAACCAAGGAATTGGCACCCTCCGGAAGTGGACTTCCTATCCACTTTGTCTCCCGCCCAATCGGAATCTGAATACCCTACAAGCTTGAAGTTTGCTCCTCTTGGGTACCATAGGCCAAAGTTTGGGGTATGAGCCAAATATAAAAGATTTGTTTGACCGCCACATAGTGACTTTCCTTAGGTGCGGCTTGAAACCGTGCACAAATTCCCACACTCAACATGATATCTGGTCTAGATGCACAAAGGTAAAGCAAGGAACCTATCATGGAGCGATATACCTTTTGATCCACCGCTTTACCATTGGGATCTATGTCAAGTTGGCACTTGGTGGGCATGGGAGTGGAAGCCGGCTTAACATCACTTAGCTTTAATCTTTTGAGCATGTCTTGAGTATATTTGGCTTGATTGATGAAGGTTCCTTCTCTTCTTTGCTTCACTTTGAACCCTAGAAAGAACTTCAACTCTCCCATGGAAGACATCTCGAACGTAGTCGATACCCTCGACTTGGGAGTAGCCTTGTGCTACGAAACGAGCCTTGTTGCGAATGATAATCCCATGGGCATCTTACTTGTTCTTAAATATCCACTTGGTTCCGATGACATTGTGGTTCCCCGTCGGTCTTGGCACCAATCTCCACACTTTGTTGAGCTCGAAGTTGTTGAGTTCTTCATGCATGACATTGAGCCTATCCGGATCTTCTAGTGCCTCATAGACCTTGTGGGGTTCCACACAAGAGACAAACACCTGATGCTCACAATAATTTGCTAATTGTCTACGAGTGCTTACCCCCTTTCTTAAGCTTCCAAGCACATTCGTAATGAGATGATCCTTGGTGCAGAGCTTGGAAGCAACCTTGGCGGCACGACGCTCTAATTCCTCCTCGGGGGTGAGATGAGGAGTGGTCACTTGATCATCTTGAGCGTCGTCTTGAGATTATTATTGTTCTTGAACTTGCTCGGAGGAGAGAACTTGACCTTGGGCATCACTTGATGTGTCAACACCGTCTTGAGCGTGATCTTGCCCTTGGTCATGTTCTTGAGGATGAGGACCTTCATGTTGTTCTTCGGAAGTGTGTGGGCCTTGGGTTGGTGATGGCTCCGCTTGAGTGGAGCTTTGTCCTTCTCCTTCGGCCACAAGGGGTTCCTTAATGGGTAGGATAAAGCCAACACCCATTCTTTGTTGGGGAACGTTGCAGAAAACAAAAATTTTCCTACGGTTTCACCAAGATCCATCTATGAATTCATCTAGCAACGAGTGATCGGATTGCATCTACATACCTTTGTAGATTACGCACGGAAGCGTTCAAAGAACGAGGATGAGGAAGTCGTACTCGACGTGATCCAAATCACCGGAGATCCTAGCGCCGAACGGACGACACCTGTGTGTTCAACACACGTACGGTCAGCTTGACGTCTCCTCCTTCTTGATCCATCAAGGGGGGAGGAGAGGTTGATGAAGATCCAGCAGCACGACGGCGTGGTGGTGGATGCAGCAGTCACCGCAGCAGGGCTCCGCTGTTCTTTTGCGAGAGGGAGAGGTGTAGCAGGGGAGAGGGAGGCGCCAAGAGTCAAGGGTGCGGCTGCCCCTCCCTCCCCCCCTTTATATAGGCTCCCCTAGGGGGGGCGCCGACCCTAGGAGATGGGATCTCCTAGGGGGGCGGCGACCAAGGGGTGGAGTTCCCCCCAAGCTAGGTGGGGCGCCCCCCTAGGGTTCCCAACCCTAGGCGCATGGGGTGGGCCAAAGGGGGTGACCAGCCCACTATGGGCTGGTTCCCCTCCCCACTTCAGCCCATGGGGCCCTCCGGGATGGGTGGCCCCACCCGGTGGACCCCCGGGACCCTTCCGGTGGTCCCGGTACAATACCGGTGACCCCCGAAACTCTCCCGATGGCCGAAACTGCACTTCCTATATATAATTCTTCACCTCCGGACCATTCCGGAACTCCTCGTGACGTCGGGATCTCATCCGGGACTCCGAAAAACTTTCGGGTTACTGCATATTCATATCTCTACAACCCTAGCGTCACCGAACCTTAAGTGTGTAGACCCTACGGGTTCAGGAGACATGTAGACATGACCGAGACGGCTCTCCGGTCAATAACCAACAGCGGGATCTAGATACCCATGTTGGCTCCCACATGCTCCTCAATGATCTCATCGGATGAGCCACGATGTCGAGGATTCAAGCAACCCCTTATACAATTCCCTTTGTCAATCGGTATGTTACTTGCCCGAGATTCGATCGTCGGTATCCCAATACCTCGTTCAATCTCGTTACCGGCAAGTCACTTTACTCGTACCGTAATGCATGATCCCGTGACCAGACACTTGGTCACTTTGAGCTCATTATGATGATGCATTACCGAGTGGGCCCAGAGATACCTCTCCGTCATACGGAGTGACAAATCCCAGTCTTCATCCGTGTCAACCCAACAGACACTTTCGGAGATACCCGTAGTATACCTTTATAGTCACCCAGTTACGTTGTGACGTTTGGTACACCCAAAGCATTCCTACGGTATCCGGGAGTTACACGATCGCATGGTCTAAGGAAAAGATACTTGACATTGGAAAAACTCTAGCAAACGAACTATACGATCTTGTGCTATGTTTAGGATTGGGTCTTGTCCATCACATCATTCTCCTAATGATGTGATCTCATTATCAATGACATCCAATGTCAATAGTCAGGAAACCATGACTATCTGTTGATAAACGAGCTAGTCAACTAGAGGCTTACTAGGGACATGTTGGTGTCTATGTATTCACACATGTATTACAATTTCCGGATAATACAATTATAGCATGAATAAAAGACAATTATCATGAACAAGGAAATATAATAATAATCCTTTTATTATTGCCTCTAGGGCATATTTCCAACAGTCTCTCACTTGCACTAGAGTCAATAATCTAGTTACATTGTGATGAATCGAACACCCATGGAATTCTGGTGTTGATCATGTTTTGCTCTAGGGAGAGGTTTAGTCAATGGATCTGCTACATTCAGGTCCGTATGTGCTTTACAAATATCTATGTCTCCATCTTGAACATTTTCACGAATGGAGTTGAAGCGACGCTTGATGTGCCTGGTCTTCTTGTGAAACCTGGGCTCCTTGGCAAGTGCAATAGCTCCAGTGTTGTCACAGAAGTGTTTGATCGGCCCCGACGCATTGGGTATGACTCCTAGGTCGGTGATGAACTCCTTCACCCAAATTGCTTCATGCGCTGCCTCCGAGACCGCCATGTACTCCGCTTCACATGTAGATCCCGCCACGACGCTCTGCTTGCAACTGCACCAGCTTACTGCCCCACCATTCAAAATATACAGTATCCGGTTTGTGACTTAGAGTCATCCAGATCTGTGTCGAAGCTAGCATCGATGTAACCCTTTACGATGAGCTCTTCATCACCTCCATAAACGAGAAACATTTCCTTAGTCCTTTTCAGGTACTTATGGATATTCTTGACCGCTGTCCAGTGTTCCTTGCCGGGATTACTTTGGTACCTACCTACCAAACTTACGGCAAGGTTTACATCAGGTCTGGTACATAGCATGGCATACATAATAGACCCTATGGCTGAGGCATAGGGGATGACACTCATCTCTTCTATATCTTCTGTCGTGGTCGGACATTGAGCTGAGCTCAATTTCACACCTTGCAACACAGGCAAGAACCCCTTCTTAGACTGATCCATATTGAACTTCTTCAATATCTTATCAAGTTATGTGCTTTGTGAAAGACCTATGAGGCGTCTTGATATATCTCTATAGATCTTGATGCCTAATATATAAGCAGCTTCTCCAAGGTCCTTCATTGAAAAACTCTTATTCAAGTAGGCCTTAATGCTGTCCAAAAGCTCTATATCATTTCCCATCAAAAGTATGTCATCTACATATAATATGAGAAATGCTACAGAGCTCCCACTCACTTTCTTGTAAACGCAGGCTTCTCCATAAGTCTTCATAAACCCAAACGCTTTGATCATCTCATCAAAGCGAATGTTCCAACTCCGAGATGCTTGCACCAGCCATAAATCGAGCGTTGGAGCTTGCACACCTTGTCAGCATTCTTAGGATTGGCAAAACCTTCCGGCTGCATCATATACAATTCTTCCTTAAGGAAACCATTAAGGAATGCCGTTTTGACATCCATTTGCCATATCTCATAATCATAGAATGCGGCAATTGCTAACATGATTCTGACGGACTTCAGCTTCGCTACGGGTGAGAAACTCTCATCGTAGTCAACCCCTTGAACTTGTCGATAACCCTTAGCGACAAGCCGAGCTTTATAGATGGTCACATTTCCATCCGCGTTTGTCTTCTTCTTAAAGATCCATTTATTTTCTATGGCTCGCCGCTCAACGGGCAAGTTAGTCAAAGTCCATACTTCGTTTTCATACATGGATCCTATCTTGGATTTCATGGCTTCCAGCCATTTGTCGGAATCCGGGCCCGCCATCGCTTCTTCATAGTTCGAAGGTTCACCATTGTCTAACAACATGATTTCCAAGACAGGGTTGCCGTACCACTCTGGTGCGGAACGTGTCCTTGTGGACCTACGAAGTTCAGTAGCAACTTGATCTGAAGTTTCATGATCATCATCATTAACTTCCTCTCTAGTCGGTGCAGGCACCTCAGGAACATTTTCTTGAGTTGTGCCATTTTCCGGTTCAAGAGGTAATACTTCATCGAGTTCTACTTTCCTCCCACTTACTTCTTTCGAGAGAAACTCCTTCTCTAGAAAGGATCCATTCTTGGCAACAAAGATCTTGCCTTCGGATCTGAGGTAGAAGGTATACCCAATAGTTTCTTTAGGGTATCCTATGAAGACGCATTTTTCCTACTTGGTTCGAGCTTTTCAGGTTGAAGTTTCTTGACATAAGCATCGCATCCCCAAACTTTTAGAAACGACAGCTTAGGTTTCTTCCCAAACCATAATTCATACGGTGTCGTCTCAACGGATTTCAATGGAGCCCTATTTAAAGTGAATGCGGCAGTCTCTAAAGCATAGCCCCAAAATGATAGCGGTAAATCAGTAAGAGACATCATAGATCGCACCATATCTAATAGAGTGCGATTATGATGTTCGGACACACCATTACACTGAGGTGTTCCAGGCGGTGTTAGTTGTGAAACTATTCCACATTTTCTTAAGTGTGTGCCAAACTCGTGACTCAAGTATTCTCATCCACGATCTGATCGCAAGAACTTGATTTTCCTGTCACGTTGATTCTCAACCTCACTCTGAAATTCCTTGAACTTTTCAAAGGTCTCAGACTTGTGTTTCATTAAATAGACATACCCATATCTACTCAAGTCATCAGTGAGGGTGAGAACATAACGATAGCCACCGTGAGCCTCAACACTCATTGGACCGCACACATCAGTATGTATGATTTCCAATAAGTTGGTTGCTCGCTCCATTGTTCCTGAGAATGGAGTCTTGGTCATTTTACCCATGAGGCATGGTTCGCACGTGTCAAATGATTCGTAATCAAGAGACTCTAAAAGTCCATCTGCATGGAGCTTCTTCATGCGTTTGACACCTATGTGACCAAGGCGGCAGTGCCACAAGTATGTGGGACTATCATTATCAACCTTACATCTTTTGGTATTCACACTATGAATATGTGTAGCATTACGCTCGAGATTCATTAAGAATAAACCATTCACCATCGGAGCATGACCATAAAACATATCTCTCATATAAATAGAACAACCATTATTCTCGGATTTAAATGAGTAGCCATCTCGAATTAAATGAGATCCTGATAGAATGTTCATGCTCAAAGCTGGCACTAAATAACAATTATTGAGGTTTAAAACTAATCCCGTAGGTAAATGTAGAGGTAGCATGCCAACGGCGATCACATCGACCTTGGAACCATTCCCGACGCGCATCGTCACCTCGTCCTTCGCCAGTCTCTGCTTATTTCGCAGCTCCTGCTTTGAGTTACAAATGTGAGCAACCGCACCGGTATCAAATACCCAGGAGCTACTACGAGTACTGGTAAGGTACACATCAATTACATGTATATCACATATACCTTTCGTGATGCCGGCCTTCTTGTCCGCTAAGTATTTGGGGCAGTTCCGCTTCCAGTGACCACTTCCCTTGCAATAAAAATACTCAGTCTCAGGCTTGGGTCCATTCTTTGGCTTCTTCCCGGCAGCTTGCTTGCCGGGCGCGGCAACTCCCTCGCCGTCCTTCTTGAAGTTCTTCTTACCCTTGCCTTTCTTGAACTTAGTGGTTTTATTCACCATCAACACTTGATGTTCCTTTTTGACTTCTACCTCTGCTGATTTCAGCATTGCAAATACTTCAGGAATGGTCTTTTCCATCCCCTGCATATTGAAGTTCATCACAAAGCTCTTGTAGCTCGGTGGAAGCGACTGAAGTATTCTGTCAATGACCGCGTCATCCGGGAGATTAACTCCCAGCTGAGTCAAGTGGTTATGTAACCCAGACATAGTGAGTATGTGCTCACTGACAGAACTGTTTTCCTCCATCTTACAGCTGAAGAACTTGTCGGAGACTTCATATCTCTCGACCCGGGCATGAGCTTGAAAAACCATTTTCAGCTCTTCGAACATCTCATATGCTCCGTGTCTCTCAAAATGCTTTTGGAGCCCCGGCTCTAAGCTGTAAAGCATGCCGCACTGAATGAGGGAGTAATCATCGGTATGTGTCTGCCAAGCGTTCATAACGTCTTCTTCTGCAGGGACAGGAGGTGCTTCACCTAGCGGTGCTTGTAGGACATAGTCTTTCTTGGCAGCTATGAGGATGATCCTCAGGTTCTGGACCCAGTCCGTATAGTCGCTGCCATCGTCTTTCAGCTTGGTTTTCTCTAGGAACGCGTTGAAGTTGAGGCCAACATTGGCCATTTTATCTACAATGCATGTTGTAAAGATTTTAGACTAAGTTCATGATAATTAAGTTCATCTAATCAAATTATTCAATGAACTCCCACTTAGATAGACATCCCTCCAGTCATCTAAGTATAACATGATCCGAGTTAACTAGGCTGTGTCCGATCATCACGTGAGACGGACTAGTCAACATCGGTGAACATCTTCATGTTGATTGTATCTTCTATACGACTCATGCTCGACCTTTCGGTCTTCTGTGTTCCGAGGCCATATCTGTACATGCTAGGCTCATCAAGTCAACCTAAGTGTTTGCATGTGTAAATCTGTCTTACACCCGTTGTATGTGAACGTTGGAATCTATCACACCCGATCATCACGTGGTGCTTGGAAACAACGAACTGTCGCAACGGTGCACAGTTAGGGGGAACACTTTCTTGAAATTATTATGAGGGATCATCTTATTTACTACCGTCGTTCTAAGCAAACAAGATGCAAAAACATGATAAACATCACATGCAATCGAATAATAGTGACATGATATGGCCAGTATCATATAGCTCCTGTGATCTCCATCTTGGGGCTCCATGATCATCTTGTCACCGGCATGACACCATGATCTCCATCATCATGATCTCCATCATCGTGTCTCCATGAAGTTGCTCGCCAACTATTACTTCTACTACTATGGCTAACACGTTTAGCAATAAAGTAAAGTAATTTACATGGCGTTTCTCAATGACACGCAGGTCATACAAAAAATTAAGACAACTCCTATGGCTCCTCCCGGTTGTCATACTCATCGACATGCAAGTCGTGATTCCTATTACAAGAACATGATCTCATACATCACATATATATCATTCATCATTCATCACAACTTTGGCCATATCACATCACAGAACACTTGCTGCAAAAACAAGTTAGACGTCCTCTAATTGTTGTTGCAAGTTTTACGTGGCTGCAAGAGGGTTCTAGCAAGAACGTTTTCTTACCTACGTTAAAGCCACAACATGATTTGTCAACTTCTATTTACCCTTCATAAGGACCCTTTTCATCAAATCCGCTCCAACTAAAGTGGGAGAGACAGACACCCGCCAGCCACCTTATGCAACTAGTGCATGTCAGTCGGTGGAACCTGTCTCATGTAAGCATACGTGTAAGGTTGGTCCGGGCCGCTTCATCCCACAATACCGCTGAAGCAAAATAAGACTAGTAGCAGCAAGAAAGTTGACAACATCTACGCCCACAACAAATTGTGTTCTACTCGTGCAAAAAGAACTACGCATAGACCTAGCTCATGATGCCACTGTTGGGGAACGTTGCAGAAAACAAAAAATTTCCTATGGTTTCACCAAGATCCATCTATGAGTTCATCTAGCAACGAGTGATCGCATTGCATCTACATAACTTTGTAGATCATGCGCGGAAGTGTTCAAAGAACGGGGATGAGGAAGCCGTACTCGACGTGATCCAAATCACCGGAGATCCTAGCGCCGAACGGACAGCACCTCCGTGTTCAACACACGTACGGTCAGCGTGACGTCTCCTCCTTCTTGATCCAGCAAGGGGGGAGGAGAGGTTGATGAAGATCCAGCAGCACGACGGCGTGGTGGTGGATGCAGCAGTCACCGCAGCAGGGCTTCGCCGTTCTTCTGCGAGAGGGAGAGGTGTAGCAGGGGAGAGGGAGGCGCCAAGAGTCAAGGGTGCGGCTGCCCCTCCCTCCCCCCCTTTATATAGGCTCCCCTAGGGGGGCGCCGGCCCTAGGAGATGGGATCTCCTGGGGTGCGGCGTCCAAGGGGTGGAGTGCCCCCCAAGCCAGGTGGGGCGCCCCCCCACCCTAGGGTTCCCAACCCTAGGCGCATGGGGTGGGCCAAAGGGGGCGCACCAGCCCACTATGGGCTGGTTCCCCTCCCCACTTCAGCCCATGGGGCCCTCCGGAATGGGTGGCCCCACCCGGTGGACCCCCGGGACCCTTCCGATGGTCCCGGTACAATATCGGTGACCCCCGAAACTCTCCCGATGGCCGAAACTGCACTTCCTATATATAATTCTTCACCTCCGGACCATTCCGGAACTCCTCATGATGTCCGGGATCTCATCCGGGACTCCGAACAACTTTCGGGTTATTGCATATTCATATCTCTACAACCCTAGCGTCACCGAACCTTAAGTGTGTAGACCCTACGGGTTTGGGAGACATGTAGACATGACCGAGACGGCTCTCTGGTCAATAACCAAAAGCAGGATCTGGATACCCATGTTGGCTCCCACATGCTCCTCGATGATATCATCGGATGAACCACGATGTCAAGGATTCAAGCAACCCTGTATACAATTCCCTTTGTCAATCGGTACGTTACTTGCCCGAGATTCAGTCGTCGGTATCCCAATACCTCGTTCAATCTCGTTATCGGCAAGTCACTTTACTCGTAACGTAATGCATGATCCCGTGACCAGACACTTGGTCACTTTGAGCTCATTATGATGATGCATTACCGAGTGGGCCCAGAGATACCTCTCTGTCATACGGAGTGACAAATCCCAGTCTTGATCTGTGTCAACCCAACAGACACTTTCGGAGATACCCGTAGTATACCTTTATAGTCACCCAGTTACGTTGTGACGTTTGGTACACCAAAGCATTCCTACGGTATCCGGGAGTTACACGATCTCATGGTCTAAGGAAAAGATACTTGACATTGGAAAAACTCTAGCAAACTAACTATACGATCTTGTGCTATGTTTAGGATTGGGTCTTGTCCATCACATCATTCTCCTAATGATGTGATCTCGTTATCAATGACATCCAATGTCCATAGTCAGGAAACCATGACTATCTATTGATCAACGAGCTAGTCAACTAGAGGCTTACTAGGGACATGTTGGTGTCTATGTATTCACACATGTATTACGATTTCCGGATAACACAATTATAGCATGAATAAAAGACAATTATCATGAACAAGGAAATATAATAATAATCCTTTTATTATTGCCACTAGGGCATATTTCCAACATTCTTCTTATGGCTTGGGGAGGAATTTCATCACCTACATCACAAGTGCCACTTTGCTCCACTTGGGAGCTGTTATTCTCATCAAACTTCACGTTACACGTCTCCTCAATAAGTCCCATGTATTTATTGAGGACACGGTAAGCATGAGAGTTTGTGGCATAACCAACAAATATGCCCTCATAAGCTCTAGCCTCAAATTTAGACAACCGAACACCTTTCTTCAGAATGAAACACTTACACCCGAACACCCGAAAGTACTTGAGGTTGGGCTTGTTACCAGTGAGTATCTCATATGGAGTCTTGTTCAAGCCCTTGCGGAGGTAGAGCCGATTGGATGCATGACACGCGGTGTTGATGGCTTCTGCCCAAAAGTTGTACGGAGACTTGAACTCTGCCATCATGGTCCTTGCCGCATCCATCAACGTCCGGTTCTTCCTCTCCGCGACAACGTTTTGTTGAGGGGTGTAAGGTGCGGAGTATTGATGCTTGATCCCCTCATCACTAAGAAACTCATCGAAGGTGTAGTTCTTGCACTCAGTGCCGTTGTCACTTCTTATTGTCAAGATCTTTGCATTGTGTTGACGTTGTGCTTCATTTGCAAAGTCAATGACGGTTTGTTGGGTCTCGCTCTTCCTCCCAAGTGTATCTTGAGTAGTCATCCACAATCACCAAGCAATACTTCCTACCCCCAAGACTATCAAAGGATGGAGGCCCAAAGAGATCCATGTGAAGGAGCTCCAAAGGCCTCTTTGAGTAAATGATAGTCGTGGGGGGGTGAGCCTTCTCATGTAGCTTTCCTTTGATACAAGCACTGCAAGCACGATCTTTAGCAAAACTAACATTCGTTAGTCCACGGACATGGTCCCCCTTGAGGAGACTTTGCAAAGATCTCATATTGACATGGTCTAAATGGTGATGCCAAAGCCATCCCACATCAACTTTAGCCATTAGGCATGTCGCGGTCTTAGTGGGTCGCTCCGAAAAGTTAATCACATATAGACCGTTCTTGGCATGCCCAACAAAGGCTACTTTAAGAGGCTTGCTCCACAAGAGGGCCACGGTATCGATATCAAAGAAAGTGGCAAAGCCCATGATTGCAAGTTGACGAACGGAAAGTAAATTGTATGCAAGGGACTCAACAAGCATGACCTTCTCGATCGTGAGATCATGCGAGATGACCACCTTGCTAAGTCCCAATACCTTGGAGGATGAGGTGTCACCCCACTCGACATTGGTGGGCATAGATGGAATCTTGTGCACGTCCACTATCAAGTCCTTACTTCCGGTCATATGATTCGTAGCTCCACTATCGAGCAACCATGATCCCCCACCGGAAGCAAACACCTACAAGAGATTAATGCTTGGTTTTAGGTACCCATTTTGTAATGGGTCCTTTGATGTTAGTAACATGGGTCTTTGGAACCCAAATAGACCATTCAATATATTCATGAAGAGAACCAACGAATTTGGCATAGACATGCCCATCACTAGCACGGCATAACACATAAGAAGGATTAAAGTCGCCAGCTTTGATGCGAGGAGTGACATTGTCCCTTCTGACAACGCCACCCTTCGCGTTGTTCTTCTTCTTCTCCTCGAAGGAACTTTCTCCCTCCTTCACAAAGGTTTGCATGAGAGGAGGAGGTCGTTTGGTCTTGTCATTCTTCTTCTTGTTCTTGGAGTCGGGCACGTACCCAAACCCTTCCTTGGCTACAACTCCCTTTTGGTTGATCAAAAGATCGTTGAGGTTCTTCTTGCCTTGTATGCAAGTCGCAAGACCTTTCTCAAGTTGCCCCTTTAGCTTAGTGTTCTCCTCAACGAGATGCACATGCTCACAACACGGGTTAGTAGCATTTGCATTATCAATTAACATCATACAAGGGAAAGTGGCTTTTTCCTTGGTTAGCTTTACTTGAAGTTGATCATGAGACTCTTTGAGGCTAGCATGAGCACCCTTCAAGACCTTGTGAGCCTAGTCAAGTATATCAAACTCCTCTTTGAGTCTAGCAAGATCAACCTCAAGTTCGGCCTTCTCGGAGTTTAGCACATGAGAAACAATGAGGACATGATCATAATCTTTCTTTAACTTAGCATGATCAACGTTGTGTGACTCCTCAAGAGCCAAACGAAGACCACGCTCTTCCTCAAGAGCATTAGAAAGATCCAAAATCTCATCGGCATAGTCACGGCTATGCCCTTCCATCTTAGTGATGGTGTTTTCGTGAGCCTCTATCATGTCATTGGCTTCACCAAGTTGTTCCAAGAGAGCAACAAAGTGCTTCTTGGATTTTCCCTTGAGTTTGCCCATAAAGGCCTCAAACTCATTAGCCTCCACATTAGCTTCCTCAAGTTCATTAATGCTATCCGTCGGAGAAGGATGATTAATGATGGTAGTTTTGATGTTGGAGGTTACCTTGTTGGTGGCTTTAGCCATGAGGCACTTGGCGGTGATGCTCTCATTGGGTGAGTCGAAGAGAGACACCCGTGGAGTTGTCGCAATGGCAACTGAGGCCATGGCAACTGACTCATCACTTTCATCATCATCATCCTCATTGTACTCTTCTTATACCACCAATGCCTTGGGAGGAGTCTTCTTGGTGAAGTTGCTCTTGTTGGGGAACGACTTGGCCTTGTCCTTTCGGATGAGCTTGCCACCATTGTCTTCTCTCTTCTCATACGGGCACTCCGCAATAAAATGACTCACGTTGCCACAATTGTAGCAAGTCCTTACACGTTGCTTGCTCTTCGTGCCACTTGAGTTGTTTTTGCTAAAGTTTGGCCTCGAGTTTTTCTTGCTCCAAAATTGCCTTGAAGCAAGTTCCATGTGTTCATGATACGCATACTTCGTATCTTCGGGGTTGCTCTCCTCTTCTTCCTCTTCTTCTTCTTCAACGGTGAGCTTGGCCTTCAATGCAAGGTTAGGCTTCTTTTCCCTTTGAGAACGAAGCACCGTATTGTCTGTGGTCTTGTCCAAAATGTTCATGGCCACAAACTCATCCAACACTTCGCTTGAGGTCAAAGTGTGGAAGTCCGGTCTTTGACGAATGACGGAGGACATGGCCTTGTGATAGGGCATCATTACCTTGAGGAATTTGCGCTTGATCCAATTGTCATCCGTGTCCTTGCTCCCGTGATCTCGTAGTGAGACCGCGAGTTTGGTTACTCTCCAATAAAGCTCACGAGGTTCTTCATGTTCTTTCATTGCAAACTCGTCGGCCTCATCTTGCACCACTTCATAGTTGGAGCGTTGAATGCTTGCGCTTCCCAAGTAGAGAGAGACAACACAATGCCATGCATCTTTGGCCAAGGCGAAGGGACGAAGATGAGGTAGGTCTTCGGGAGGAATTGCATCTTGAATGATGAAGAGAGCATTCTCATTGAATTGATTGTCCGCGGCTTCTCGAGGAGTGAAGTTGCTTGGATCATGCGAATAGAAACCTTCTTCAATGATTCTCCAAAGGTTAGTGTTCACATGATTTAAATGACGTTTCAAGCGGTAAACCCAAGAATCAAAGTCCTCATTTTTCACAATCTTAGGGGGAGGACCGACATGATTCAAATGAGTGGAAGGAACCGGTCCACCATAAACAAGTGGTGGTTCCACATGAGCAAAGATGTCGGTGCCATTTTTACCACAAGAAGAAGGAGCCTTTTCACTACTAGCTTCCCCCTTGTCGGGGATAGCATCCGTCACCTTGTCGGTGGGGTCACCCACTTTCAACGGTGCGGTGGATAGTTTAAGCCCCTCAAGAAATTTAGTAAACATGCTTTCAACTTTGGTCGTCATGGAGGTTTTCAATGTCTCCAAGGCCACATTGAACTCCTCACGAGAGACCGAGGTTCCCCCATCGCCCGTAGACGAGGTCGGATTCACACTGGAGTGTTCCTCCACACCGTCTACGGTATCAACCATACTCTTTGGACGGTAAAGTCCTTAATAAAGAGACGAGGCTCTGATACCAATTGAAAGGATCGATATGGTTGACTAGAGGGGGGTGAATAGGCAACTACCAATTTTAGCTTTTCTTTAACAATTTAAACTTTGCATCAAAGTAGGTTGTCTAGATATGCAACTAGGTGAGCAACCTATATGATGCAACAAGGATAGGAACACAAGCAAGCAGGATATATGAAACAAATAAGCTTGCACAAGTAAAGGCACGAGATAACCAAGAATGGAGACGGTAGAGACGAGGATGTGTTGCCGAAGTTCCTTCCCTTTGAGAGGAAGTACGTCTCCGTTGGAGCGGTGTGGAGGCACAATGCTCCCCAAGAAGCCACTAGGGCCACCGTATTCTCCTCACACCCTCACACAATGTGAGATGCCGTGATTCCACTATTGGTGCCCTTGGAGGCGGCGACCGAACCTTTACAAACTAGGTTGGGGCAATCTCCACAGCTCAATTGGAGGCTCCCAACGACACCATGAAGCTTCACCACAAAGGACTATGGCTTCGCAGTGACCTCAACCGTCTAGGATGCTCAAACACCCAAGAGTAACAAGATCCACGAGGGATTAGTTGGGGTGAATCAAATATCTCTTGGTGGAAGTGTAGATCGAGGCCTTCTCAACCACTCCCGAGCAAATCAACAAGTTTGGTCGGCTAGGGAGTGAGATCGGGCAAAAATGGAGCTTAGAGAAATAATGGAGCTTGGGGGTGGAAGAGGTAAGTCAACGGGGAAGAAGGGGACCCCTTATATAGTGTGGGACAAAGATCCAACCGTTACCCACCAACCAGCCCGCGGCCAGCGGTACTACCGCGCCTGGCCAGCGGTACTACCGCAAGGCCGCGCGATACTACAGCTTGCAACCAAGCGGTACTACCACACGGCTGTGCGGCACTACCGTACCGACCCACGGTACTGCCGCAACCCCAGCGACAGTAAATATAAACGGACGCGTAGGAACTGGGGTTGGTACTTCCACAAGCGCGGTACTACCGCGCCCCCATGTGGTACTACCGCAAGGCAAAAACCCCCAGCCAGGGGGAAGGAAACTTCTGTGGCTACTTCCGCAAAGAAACGGAAGTAGCAAAAACCCGACACAGTAGTACCGCCGAGGGGCGGTACTACTGCCTGACTGCATAGTGCGGTACTACCACGCGGCGAAAACGGTACTACTACGGTAGGTGCGGATGTAAAAAATTACATCCGCCCCTACTACCGTGAAGGGGCGGCACTAGCCTGGTGGGCAGCGATAGTGCGGCTCCAGGGGAGCGGTACTACCGCGCCACCGCGTGGTACTACCGCGGTTGCCTACGGTACTACCGCTTTCCTGGGAGCAGTACTACCGCGACCAACCACAGCAGCCAGACAAGGGAGGCAAGAAAACGGAGGAAGCTCCAAGGAAAAAGGAGGGGACAAGAAGGATACGTGTACGTGATGATTTCACCCAAAACTTTCCAACGCGGACCCCCTCTTAATAGTACGGCTTTCCTACGACTCAAATCCACCAAAAAGAAACGTAGAAAAGACGCCGTCTTCATCAGTCTTCGAGGGGCACCCAACCGTCTTGTGCCTAGCAATGAAGTGTCTGGAATACTCAAGGCACACGATTAGTCCGCAAATGCGTTGTCATCAATCACCAAAACACTTAGGGATAAATATGCCCTTACAATAGGATTCTCACTTGTTGCAGCCTTGTCACGGCAACATCGCCTCCCTTTCCTACCCTTCGGTGGCTGCTTGCGCGCTAAAGGGGACCTCTTGAGCATCGCGCCTCAGGAGCTCTTACTGGACCTCGGGCCGCTCACCTCCTGGCCTTGACCACGACATCGCGACCTGGCATACCAGCGACGGCTGCAGCCTGCCTGGGGTCCGGGACCTGTCGGTGTAGAGCACCAAGCTGTCGCGGGGTTGGACATGGGAGACCGAGCCAAAATAGGACATGCATTCATTAATTTTTATAATGAGGATAATATCAACAAAAGACATTACACACCCTTTACACGCCCCCACGGGGTCCATCTTGATTCCTCATAGGGAACAAAAGAAGGAAGTTTCTAGGGGGCCTATCTACATGCGCTAGCGCGGCCGACGCCATCATCAACAGTGGGCCATGGGAGGCCGACGCCAACCGCATCCAGATCAGCTACGGCAGTGACCTGACGAAGCGGCCTTGCTCTGGGCGCGACGAGAGCTCGGGGGCTCGTAGCTGTCGTCGCTTGTCTCCGGGGTCTCGTAGGGCTCAGGAGAGTCGCTGGACTCCCAACCGCCGCCGCTACTGCTGGAGGAGCTGCTGGTGAGGCTAGCTGCAGGCTCAGCGTTGGCCACTACGCCATCCCGACGACCCCCTTTAGGACAGCACTCCCAGCGGTGGCCTTCTTTGTCGAAGACCTTGAATAACATCGTGGAGGCGCCGCCGTACTCAAAATGGATGGTGAGGGCGCCTTCCACACGGCAGACTCGAGCAACCTCGCCCCAGCCATGGGTCATGAAGATCTTACCAGGGGAGACAACTTCAACCTCCACTCCAGTCGCCGGGGCATCGCAGTCGGCTTGCTGCAACCAAAGCTCGAGGGGGCCCCTCGGTGGCATCTCGGCGGAGAAAAACTGTGGAAAGCGAATTCAAGTGCGCAGAGGCATCGCCGCCCACATCACGAGTTCGCGCGAGGAGTCCATGCCGTGGGCTCGTGGGGCGACGGCGTGCTTCACCATGGCACGGAGACCACAACCACAGCATGGGCGCCGCCGCTCGCCACCTCTCCCTCCGGAGCCCTTGGCTTGGGCGTATAGAGGCAGCGGATACCCGGGAGGTGGCCGCTCGCACCAAGGCCTCGACACCTCCGGCCTCACGAGTATGTCGCAGCGGTGGGCCAGCCTCTTCTTCAGTAAAAGAGGCAGCGGATACCCAGGAGGGGTTTTTCCCTTCTCTGCGGCCGAGAACCTTCGAATTGGAGCCATGGGAGATGTGGTGCAGCAACAAAGCAAGGATGAAGAAGAAGAAGCAGGAGGAGCGAAGGAAGAGATGGGTGGCGGGGGCTCCGATCCCCCCTTCCCATTTTTAGCCAGGAGGAGGCCAACCGCCGGCCTCCATGATCTAAGGTAATAATGACCTTTTTCTGCATGCAACAGGGAATTGTCAAGCCGGGCAGTTGCTGAGGCAGCATGGGCAAGCGGAGACGCCCATGTCCCATCAATCGCCATGTGTCAACCGAGGCCACAAGCTGTTGGGGCCCGCGGTGCTCCGCACTAGCCCCTTGGCTTCGCCTCGAAGCCAAGTCCGAGCGCCCCTTGGGCCCGGGGGCTACTGTCGGCGTCCTGGGAACGGGGGTCCCTAGACTTGCCTGCCTGCGGCCCATGATGTGGCTCCGCCAGCGGCCCCGTACGACCCATCTTCACCAGCAAACACTCAAGACCCTCGCGAGGGGCCAATCCTCACGAGGCGGGCGACGCAAGACCTCCTCGGGGGCGGTCTCACCAGGCTGGCTCGCGAGGGGTGGAGAGATCAAGGCGAGGGGCACCTCGCGAGGTTCCTGTGACGCAAGCCATGATGACCAAGGCCAGGTGGGCACCAGGCGGGCGCCAGCGCATAGTGTCCTTGTTTCCTCTTTGGTGCTAAAGAGGCAAGCGCAGGCGAGAAGTCCCGAGGCATCAGGCAAAGGTTTCTGTATCAGTGCAAAGAGACCAAGACTAGTAGGATGGCAGGACGGAGGTCACCGTGGAGCCCAAGACGGCGTCACCACCAGAGCCTTTGGCAGGCGAAGACCACCTTTAGCCAGGATAACTTGTACTAGTTGTCTCCCTTCAAATTTGGCCGTTGTGGCATCCCTTCCCGCCAGCATTTGGGAAGAGGACCAGGGCCTCTATAAATAGGGCTAGCCACTACAGTAGGAGGCAACTGATCCGAGGCCGTTCCACCATCATCCACACAAACTCAACAAGCAAAAGAGCACCTCTCCTCAGGAGGTGATACATCTCCAATGTATCTATAATTCTTGATTGTTCCATGCTATTATATATTCTGTTTTGGATGTTTAATGGGATTATTTATACACTTTTATATTATTTTTGGGACTAACCTATTAACCGGAGGCCCAACCCAAATTGTTGTTTTTTTGCCTATTTCAGTGTTTCGCATAAAAAGAATATCAAATAGAGTCGAAACGGAATGAAACCTTCGGGAGCGTGATTTTTGGAACAAACGTGATCCAGAGGACTTGGAGTGGACGTCAAGGAATCAACAAGGAGGCCATGAGGCAGGGGGCGCGCTTACCCCCTGGGCGCGCCCTCCACCCTCGTGAGCCCCTCGTGGCTCCACCGACCTACTTCTTCCTCCTATATATACCTACGTACCCTAAAAACATCAAAGGGCACCACGAAAACCTAATTCCACAACCGCAACCTTCTCTACCCGTGAGATCCCATCTTGGGGCCTTTCCGGCGCTCTGTCGGAGGGGGCATTGATCACGGAGGGCTGCTATATCAACACCATAGCCTCTCCGAAGATGTGTGAGTAGTTTACCTCAGACCTTCGGGTCCATAGTTATTAGCTAGATCGCCTCTTCTCTCTCTCTTTGGATCTCAATACAAAGTTCTCCTCGATTCTCTTGGAGATCTATTCGATGTAATCTTCTTTTGCAGTGTGTTTGTCGAGATCCGATGAATTGTGGGTTTATGATCAAGATTATCTATGAAGAATATTTGAATCTTCTCTGAATTCTTTTATGTATGATTGGTTATCTTTGCAAGTCTCTTCGAATTATCAGTTTGGTTTGGCCTACTAGATTGATTTTTCTTGCAATTGGAGAAGTGCTTAGCTTTGGGTTCAATCTTGCGGTGCTCGATCCCAGTGATAGTAGGGGAAACGACACATATTGTATTGTTGCCATCGAGGATAAAAAGATAGGGTTTATATCATATTGCATGAGTTTATCCCTCTACATCATGTCATCTTTCTTAAAGCGTTACTCCGTTCTTATGAACTTAATACTCTAGATGCACGCTGGATAGAGGTTGATGTGTGGAGTAATAGTAGTAGATGCAGGCAGGAGTCGGTCTACTTGTCACGGACGTGATGCCTATATACATGATCATACCTAGATATTCTCATAACTATGCTCAATTCTATCAATTGCTCGACAGTAATTTGTTCACCCACCGCAATACTTATGCTATCTTGTGAGAAGCCACTAGTGAAACCTATGGCCCCCGGGTTTATTTTCCATCATACAGGTTTCCAATCTATTTTATTTTGCAATCTTTACTTTCAATTTATATCATAAAAATACCAAAAATATTTATCTTATTATTATTATTATTATTATTATTATCTCTATCAGATCTCACTCTTCCAAATGGACGTGAAGGGATTGACAACCCCTTTATCGCGTTGGTTGCGAGGTTCTTATTTGTTTGTGTAGGTACGAGGTGACTCGTGCGTGGTCTCCTAGTGGATTGATTCCTTAGTTCTCAAAAAATGAGGGAAATACTTATGCTGCTTTGCTGCATCACCCTTTCCTCTTCAAGGGAAAACCAACGCATGCTCAAGAGGTAGCAGGAGGCTATTCTTCCCTTGTAACTGTTCATCCTCAGCCCAAGAGGCAATCCACCACACCACACTGGAGTAGGGTATTACACCACATTGGTGGCCCAAACCAGTATAAATCTTGTGTCCCTTTGTTCTGCGAGTTCGACGCGCTGAGCCTTGAGATCGCGGTGAGGGAGAGTATGAGGGGGAGGAGCAATCTTCGTGCGCACCCTAGTGTTCGAACCTCAAGGGTTTTGCCGGAACCTGAAATCCGACAATTGCCTCGAGGGGTTGAGGAAGAACTAGTGTAGTGGATGAACAGCCTCAGGAGGTGACGTGTTCTTAAGCTCGATGAGCTGGTGAGCTAGTCAGGGTGGAATGGATCTGATCCCTAGATCCCCCTCTATGGTGGTGGCTAAGTCCTATTTATAGTGGCCTTGGTCCTCTTCCCAAATGTTAGGCGGGAAGGGATCCCACAATGGCCAAATTCGAAGGGGGACCACAAGTACAAGTTATCCTGACAAAAGTAGTCTTCGCCTACAAAGGCTCTTTTGGCGACGCTACCGTGGGCTCCGTGATGACCGCCGTCCCTCCGTCCTTGCGGTCTTGGTCTTGTTGCACCGATATGGAAACCTTTGCCTGATTCCTCGGGACTTCGTGCCTGCGCTTGCCTCCTTAGCACCAAAGAGGAAACTGGTACACTACGCCCGCTGGCGCCCGCCTGGCCTTGGTCGTCATGGCTCACGTCATGTGAACCTCGCGAGGTGCGCCTTGCCTTGATATCTCTACTCCTCGGGAGTCAGCCTAGTGAGGCTGCCCCCTAGGAGGTCTTGGTATCGTCCGCCTTGCGAGGCTTGGCCCCTTGCGAGGGTCTTGTGTTGTTGCTGTCGAACTAGGCCGTACATGGACGCTGATGGAGCCACGCCATGGGCTGCGGGCAGGCAAGTCTGGGCACCCCCTGTCCTAGAACGCCGACAACTGCTTTTCTGCTACTAGTGCGTTCAGTTTCGACGGTAAAATTCAGTTTCGACAGCAAAATTCAGTTTCGATAGTAAAATTCAGTTTCGACAGTTAAATACAGTTTCGGCAGTTAAGTTCAGAGATGAGCAGATGATGTATTTTACATCTAGCACTTTTTGGTTATGTATTTTACATCATCTATCGGAGATGCTATTTGAATACCACTTCATGTTAATGTTGTCTCTCTTGTCCTACTTCAGCCTCGCCGACGTACACTTCACCGGAGCTGCTCCCTTGGCTCCATCTCCAGGCGCCTAAGATCTTCTTCCCCTCCTCCGACTGCCACATCAGCCGCAACATCCTTAGCGATCAACCAAATGATGCTGAGATCAACATGGCTTCGCCAAAGAGGTTGTACAGTTGTTGCATCGCTTTTTTACTCGACATGTTATATATTTTGTCCACCGAGCACATGTAGTAACATGAAATATGATTAGTTTAAACCATATAACAAGTAGTGAGGTACCAAGCAACTTAGCCATCTGTGATGTTCTCTCTTGAAAGCCATCATTATTTATTTCTACGCGTTTGAGCTGTGCATGTGTAGATGGGCATGGGAGTTTAGTTAGTAGGGCAGTGGCCCGGGACCAAAGTAGTACAGGTAGCACAAAATAATTTTTGGAGTGTAGGCTTTTGCCTGTTCAAGCCTGCCTACTAGAATTGTCAGTGGTTGAAAGGAAAAGTGAAGGAAAAATATAGGAATTGGAAAAATTTCCTATGGTACTACTATTAATGCATTTGGTTCAAAGGAATGGAGCAAAGGAAAACTGTAGGATTTGCTCCTTTGGTGTCTCTTTCAAAGAAAAACCGTTGGAATTTTAATATCCACTTGGCCCTCCTTTTCAAATTCCTATTCATGAAGAACAAGACTAAGTGATAGTAGCATAATAGCATTATAACTATACATTTTCTTGTGGGTTGACTTAATTTGACCATGCTTCTTTGCATTCCTGTGATCCAATTTCTGTGAACCAAATAGCTAGATTGACAGAAATCCTGTGATTTTAAATTTCTGTTTTGCACATGCATTCCTATCCTATTACTGTGTATTTCCTATCCCTTCATTGTTAGAATCCTCCAATTCAAACGAGCCCTTACAGAATTACTTCTCTTACAGATAGTTGTCAAAGAAAACCTTGTGTGGTTTGTCTCGCTCCTGCTACGTTGTCGTCCACCCTAGCTCAGCTGCTCCAATGACAAAAGGGTCCACGACAGCAAGGATCCGCCCTCCAAACAGTCTTTCACCGCCTTAGATCTTCTTCCTTGCCACTGTTAGCCACGACAACTACATTAACATCATCAACTGAGCAGATGACCTCGAGGACTACACGGGTCCGCAAGAGAGGTCGCACTCTTTCGTGTCTGCTTACGTTATGCATCGCTTAATATTACATGCTACTTTGTCACCCTGTTCACCAATTAGACTCTGAGTCAGCTCCAAACTAATGCTCAAACTTGAGTTTTTAAATGGTTGTGGGGTACATATCGGGGCTGCAATCAATAGTATAAGTCTACTATATCTGGTTAATCTCTGGTGTCTACTATGATCTCATGTTGGGTCGGAAACAAACAGTAAAGAAGCCATTATCTGTATTTTTTAACTGAAGCCATTATTTGCCTGCTATCATTGGTTTTGGGTCTATCCACAGGTTGCTACCATCACTCTGGATTTCTGCATGTATTCATTACATAATCTCACTATGTTTTATTCCTATGCATGTCAGTTATTGTACACATTGGAACTGAACATGTAGAGCAAAAGAGACGAGCCTTGCGTGGAAATAAATTTTCATGCAGACGTCACTCCATGGTGGTCGCAAAGGCAGCCCCCTCCACCCATTTCAGATTGTAATCAAGAGGAAGATAATTGTTTTGAGGGGATTCAGAAGGAGCAAACCACTCCTATTTAACCCCTAAGGTCTTCGCTCTAACTTGGCATGCTGATGTTGGTCATATCATGCATATGGTGCCTTGCATTGCTTAGTTTAGACATGCTTTGTGTGAATGCCATCTATTTAGTTTCTTTGTCGTATATGTGAATTACGCAATGCCATCTTGTTTAGCCAGGCATCATATATGTAAATTTTGCAATACCATCCTGCTTAGCCAGTCATCTTATATGTGAATTATATCATGCCATCCTTTTTTTATTACGTATTACATTTGTCAACAATGTTAGTACATTGAACTAGTCTTTGTGTGCATCAGCCATTTAACACGGTGATGGAAAAATCTAGAGTGAAAACAAGGTCTTTAGAGCAGACTATGCTATCTGACGAAGCGCATATCTCGCTGGTTACGGATAGCTCCTTAGAGGATGATTCAGAGACAGATGACCAGTCCTAT